>NW_025534130.1:112500-268890 GCF_020615455.1 Coregonus clupeaformis
CATAGTGACAACATAGTGACAACATAGTGACACACTCCACATAATAACAACATAGTGACAACATAGTGACACACTCCACATAATAACAACATAATAACAACATAGTGACAACATAGTGACAACATAGTGACACACTCCACATAATAACAACATAATAACAACATAGTGACAACATAGTGACACACTCCACATAATAACAACATAGTGACAACATAGTGACACACTCCACATAATAACAACATAATAACAACATAGTGACACACTCCACATAATAACAACATAGTGACAACATAGTGACACACTCCACATAATAACAACATAATGACAACATAGTGACAACATAGTGACACACTCCACATAATAACAACATAGTGAAAACATAGTGACACACTCCACATAATAACAACATAGTGACAACATAGTGACACACTCCACATAATAACAACATAGTGACACACTCCACATAATAACAACATAGTGACAACATAGTGACACACTCCACATAATAACAACATAGTGACAACATAGTGACACACTCCACATAATAACAACATAGTGACAACAAAGTGACACACTCCACATAATAACAACATAGTGACAACATAGTGACACACTCCACATAATAACAACATAGTGACAACATAGTGACAACATAGTGACACACTCCACATAATAACAACATAATGACAACATAGTGACAACATAGTGACACACTCCACATAATAACAACATAGTGAAAACATAGTGACACACTCCACATAATAACAACATAGTGACAACATAGTGACACACTCCACATAATAACAACATAGTGACACACTCCACATAATAACAACATAGTGACAACATAGTGACACACTCCACATAATAACAACATAGTGACAACATAGTGACACACTCCACATAATAACAACATAGTGACAACAAAGTGACACACTCCACATAATAACAACATAGTGACAACATAGTGACACACTCCACATAATAACAACATAGTGACAACATAGTGACAACATAGTGACAACATAGTGACACACTCCACATAATAACAACATAGTGACAACATAGTGACACACTCCACATAATAACAACATAGTGACAACATAGTGACAACATAGTGACACACTCCACATAATAACAACATAGTGACACACTCCACATAATAACAACATAGTGACAACATAGTGACACACTCCACATAATAACAACATAGTGACAACATAGTGACAACATAGTGACAACATAGTGACACACTCCACATGATAACAACATAGTGACAACAAAGTGACACACTCCACATAAGAACAACATAGTGACACACTCCACATAATAACAACATAGTGACAACATAGTGACAACATAGTGACACACTCCACATAATAACAACATAGTGACAACATAGTGACACACTCCACATAATAACAACATAGTGACAACATAGTGACAACATAGTGACACACTCCACATAATAACAACATAATGACAACATAGTGACAACATAGTGACACACTCCACATGATAACAACATAGTGACAACAAAGTGACACACTCCACATAATAACAACATAGTGACACACTCCACATAATAACAACATAGTGACAACATAGTGACACACTCCACATAATAACAACATAGTGACAACATAGTGACAACATAGTGACAACATAGTGACACACTCCACATGATAACAACATAGTGACAACAAAGTGACACACTCCACATAAGAACAACATAGTGACACACTCCACATAATAACAACATAGTGACAACATAGTGACAACATAGTGACACACTCCACATAATAACAACATAGTGACAACATAGTGACAACATAGTGACAACATAGTGACACACTCCACATGATAACAACATAGTGACAACAAAGTGACACACTCCACATAAGAACAACATAGTGACACACTCCACATAATAACAACATAGTGACAACATAGTGACAACATAGTGACACACTCCACATAATAACAACATAGTGACAACATAGTGACACACTCCACATAATAACAACATAGTGACAACATAGTGACAACATAGTGACACACTCCACATAATAACAACATAATGACAACATAGTGACAACATAGTGACACACTCCACATGATAACAACATAGTGACAACAAAGTGACACACTCCACATAATAACAACATAGTGACACACTCCACATAATAACAACATAGTGACAACATAGTGATACACTCCACATGATAACAACATAGTGACAACATAGTGACAACATAGTGACAACATAGTGACAACATAGTGACACACTCCACATAATAACAACATAGTGACAACATAGTGACAACAAAGTGACACACTCCACATAACAACATAGTGACAACATAGTGATACACTCATTTACATTACATTTTAGTCATTTAGCAGACGCTCTTATCCAGAGCGACTTACAGGAGCAATTAGGGTTAAGTGCCTTGCTCAAGGGCACATTTACGTCATTTAGCAGACGCTCTAGTCCAGAGCGACTCACAAATTGATGCATTCACCCTATAGCCAGTGGGATAACCACTTTACAATTTTTTTTTGGGGGGGTAGAAGGATTACTTTATCCGCATGATAACAACATAGTGACAACATAGTGACAACATAGTGACACCATAGTGACACACTCCACATAATAACAACATAGTGACAACATAGTGACACACTCCACATAATAACAACAT
The DNA here is from genome assembly GCF_020615455.1 of Coregonus clupeaformis. Classification (NCBI taxonomy): domain Eukaryota; kingdom Metazoa; phylum Chordata; class Actinopteri; order Salmoniformes; family Salmonidae; genus Coregonus; species Coregonus clupeaformis. The sequence continues at coordinate 115,206 of NW_025534130.1, forward strand.
AGTGACACACTCCACATAATAACAACATAGTGACAACATAGTGATACACTCCACATAATAACAACATAGTGACAACATAGTGACAACATAGTGACAACATAGTGACACACTCCACATAATAACAACATAATAACAACATAGTGACAACATAGTGACAACATAGTGACACACTCCACATAATAACAACATAGTGACAACATAGTGACACACTCCACATAATAACAACATAATGACAACATAGTGACAACATAGTGACAACATAGTGACAACATAGTGACACACTCCACATGATAACAACATAGTGACAACAAAGTGACACACTCCACATAATAACAACATAGTGACACACTCCACATAATAACAACATAGTGACAACATAGTGACAACATAGTGACACACTCCACATAATAACAACATAGTGACAACATAGTGACAACATAGTGACACACTCCACATAATAACAACATAATGACAACATAGTGACAACATAGTGACAACATAGTGACAACATAGTGATACACTCCACATGATAACAACATAGTGACAACATAGTGACAACATAGTGACAACATAGTGACAACATAGTGACACACTCCACATAATAACAACATAGTGACAACATAGTGACAACAAAGTGACACACTCCACATAATAACAACATAGTGACACACTCCACATAATAACAACATAGTGACAACATAGTGATACACTCCACATGATAACAACATAGTGACAACATAGTGACAACATAGTGACAACATAGTGACACCATAGTGACACACTCCACATAATAACAACATAGTGACAACATAGTGACACACTCCACATAATAACAACATAGTGACACACTCCACATAATAACAACATAGTGACAACATAGTGATACACTCCACATAATAACAACATAGTGACAACATAGTGACAACATAGTGACAACATAGTGACAACATAGTGACACACTCCACATAATAACAACATAGTGACAACATAGTGACACACTCCACATAATAATAACATAGTGACACACACCACATGATAACAACATAGTGACAACATAGTGACAACATAGTGACAACATAGTGACAACATAGTGACACACTCCACATGATAACAACATAGTGACAACATAGTGACACACTCCACATAATAACAACATAGTGACAACATAGTGACACACTCCACATAATAACAACATAGTGACAACATAGTGACACACTCCACATAATTACAACATATTGACAACATAGTGACACACTCCACATAATAACAACATAGTGACAACATAGTGACAACATAGTGACACACTCCACATGATAACAACATAGTGACAACATAGTGACAACATAGTGACAACATAGTGACACACTCCACATAATAACAACATAGTGACACACTCCACATAATAACAACATAGTGACACACTCCACATAATAACAACATAGTGACACACTCCACATGATAACAACATAGTGACACACTCCACATAATAACAACATAGTGACAACATAGTGACACACTCCACATAATAACAACATAGTGACAACATAGTGACACACTCCACATAATAACAACATAGTGACAACATAGTGACAACATAGTGACAACATAGTGACACACTCCACATAATAACAACATAGTGACACACTCCACATGATAACAACATAGTGACAACATAGTGACAACATAGTGACAACATAGTTACAACATAGTGACACACTCCACATGATAACAACATAGTGACAACATAGTGACACACTCCACATAATAACAACATAGTGACAACATAGTGACACACTCCACATAATAACAACATAGTGACAACATAGTGACACACTCCACATAATAACAACATAGTGACAACATAGTGACACACTCCACATGATAACAACATAGTGACAACATAGTGACACACTCCACATAATAACAACATAGTGACACACTCCACATAATAACAACATAGTGACAACATAGTGACACACTCCACATAATAACAACATAGTGACAACATAGTGACAACATAGTGACAACATAGTGACACACTCCATATAATAACAACATAGTGACAACATAGTGACACACTCCACATAATAACAACATAGTGACACACTCCACATGATAACAACATAGTGACAACATAGTGACAACATAGTGACAACATAGTGACACACTCCACATGATAACAACATAGTGACAACATAGTGACACACTCCACATAATAACAACATAATGACAACATAGTGACAACATAGTGACAACATAGTGACAACATAGTGACACACTCCACATGATAACAACATAGTGACAACAAAGTGACACACTCCACATAATAACAACATAGTGACACACTCCACATAATAACAACATAGTGACAACATAGTGACAACATAGTGACACACTCCACATAATAACAACATAGTGACAACATAGTGACAACATAGTGACACACTCCACATAATAACAACATAGTGACAACATAGTGACAACATAGTGACAACATAGTGACAACATAGTGATACACTCCACATGATAACAACATAGTGACAACATAGTGACAACAAAGTGACACACTCCACATAATAACAACATAGTGACACACTCCACATAATAACAACATAGTGACAACATAGTGATACACTCCACATGATAACAACATAGTGACAACATAGTGACAACATAGTGACAACATAGTGACACCATAGTGACACACTCCACATAATAACAACATAGTGACAACATAGTGACACACTCCACATAATAACAACATAGTGACACACTCCACATAATAACAACATAGTGACAACATAGTGATACACTCCACATAATAACAACATAGTGACAACATAGTGACAACATAGTGACAACATAGTGACAACATAGTGACACACTCCACATAATAACAACATAGTGACAACATAGTGACACACTCCACATAATAATAACATAGTGACACACACCACATGATAACAACATAGTGACAACATAGTGACAACATAGTGACAACATAGTGACAACATAGTGACACACTCCACATGATAACAACATAGTGACAACATAGTGACACACTCCACATAATAACAACATAGTGACAACATAGTGACACACTCCACATAATAACAACATAGTGACAACATAGTGACACACTCCACATAATTACAACATATTGACAACATAGTGACACACTCCACATAATAACAACATAGTGACAACATAGTGACACACTCCACATAATAACAACATAGTGACAACATAGTGACAACATAGTGACAACATAGTGACACACTCCACATGATAACAACATAGTGACAACAAAGTGACACACTCCACATAAGAACAACATAGTGACACACTCCACATAATAACAACATAGTGACAACATAGTGACAACATAGTGACACACTCCACATAATAACAACATAGTGACAACATAGTGACACACTCCACATAATAACAACATAGTGACAACATAGTGACAACATAGTGACACACTCCACATAATAACAACATAATGACAACATAGTGACAACATAGTGACACACTCCACATGATAACAACATAGTGACAACAAAGTGACACACTCCACATAATAACAACATAGTGACACACTCCACATAATAACAACATAGTGACAACATAGTGATACACTCCACATGATAACAACATAGTGACAACATAGTGACAACATAGTGACAACATAGTGACACACTCCACATAATAACAACATAGTGACAACATAGTGACAACAAAGTGACACACTCCACATAACAACATAGTGACAACATAGTGATACACTCATTTACATTACATTTTAGTCATTTAGCAGACGCTCTTATCCAGAGCGACTTACAGGAGCAATTAGGGTTAAGTGCCTTGCTCAAGGGCACATTTACGTCATTTAGCAGACGCTCTAGTCCAGAGCGACTCACAAATTGATGCATTCACCCTATAGCCAGTGGGATAACCACTTTACAATTTTTTTTTTGGGGGGTAGAAGGATTACTTTATCCGCATGATAACAACATAGTGACAACATAGTGACAACATAGTGACACCATAGTGACACACTCCACATAATAACAACATAGTGACAACATAGTGACACACTCCACATAATAACAACATAGTGACACACTCCACATAATAACAACATAGTGACAACATAGTGATACACTCCACATAATAACAACATAGTGACAACATAGTGACAACATAGTGACAACATAGTGACACACTCCACATAATAACAACATAATAACAACATAGTGACAACATAGTGACAACATAGTGACACACTCCACATAATAACAACATAGTGACAACATAGTGACACACTCCACATAATAACAACATAATGACAACATAGTGACAACATAGTGACAACATAGTGACAACATAGTGACACACTCCACATGATAACAACATAGTGACAACAAAGTGACACACTCCACATAATAACAACATAGTGACACACTCCACATAATAACAACATAGTGACAACATAGTGACAACATAGTGACACACTCCACATAATAACAACATAGTGACAACATAGTGACAACATAGTGACACACTCCACATAATAACAACATAATGACAACATAGTGACAACATAGTGACAACATAGTGACAACATAGTGATACACTCCACATGATAACAACATAGTGACAACATAGTGACAACATAGTGACAACATAGTGACAACATAGTGACACACTCCACATAATAACAACATAGTGACAACATAGTGACAACAAAGTGACACACTCCACATAATAACAACATAGTGACACACTCCACATAATAACAACATAGTGACAACATAGTGATACACTCCACATGATAACAACATAGTGACAACATAGTGACAACATAGTGACAACATAGTGACACCATAGTGACACACTCCACATAATAACAACATAGTGACAACATAGTGACACACTCCACATAATAACAACATAGTGACACACTCCACATAATAACAACATAGTGACAACATAGTGATACACTCCACATAATAACAACATAGTGACAACATAGTGACAACATAGTGACAACATAGTGACAACATAGTGACACACTCCACATAATAACAACATAGTGACAACATAGTGACACACTCCACATAATAATAACATAGTGACACACACCACATGATAACAACATAGTGACAACATAGTGACAACATAGTGACAACATAGTGACAACATAGTGACACACTCCACATGATAACAACATAGTGACAACATAGTGACACACTCCACATAATAACAACATAGTGACAACATAGTGACACACTCCACATAATAACAACATAGTGACAACATAGTGACACACTCCACATAATTACAACATATTGACAACATAGTGACACACTCCACATAATAACAACATAGTGACAACATAGTGACAACATAGTGACACACTCCACATGATAACAACATAGTGACAACATAGTGACAACATAGTGACAACATAGTGACACACTCCACATAATAACAACATAGTGACACACTCCACATAATAACAACATAGTGACACACTCCACATAATAACAACATAGTGACACACTCCACATGATAACAACATAGTGACACACTCCACATAATAACAACATAGTGACAACATAGTGACACACTCCACATAATAACAACATAGTGACAACATAGTGACACACTCCACATAATAACAACATAGTGACAACATAGTGACAACATAGTGACAACATAGTGACACACTCCACATAATAACAACATAGTGACACACTCCACATGATAACAACATAGTGACAACATAGTGACAACATAGTGACAACATAGTTACAACATAGTGACACACTCCACATGATAACAACATAGTGACAACATAGTGACACACTCCACATAATAACAACATAGTGACAACATAGTGACACACTCCACATAATAACAACATAGTGACAACATAGTGACACACTCCACATAATAACAACATAGTGACAACATAGTGACACACTCCACATGATAACAACATAGTGACAACATAGTGACACACTCCACATAATAACAACATAGTGACACACTCCACATAATAACAACATAGTGACAACATAGTGACACACTCCACATAATAACAACATAGTGACAACATAGTGACAACATAGTGACAACATAGTGACACACTCCATATAATAACAACATAGTGACAACATAGTGACACACTCCACATAATAACAACATAGTGACACACTCCACATGATAACAACATAGTGACAACATAGTGACAACATAGTGACAACATAGTGACACACTCCACATGATAACAACATAGTGACAACATAGTGACACACTCCACATAATAACAACATAATGACAACATAGTGACAACATAGTGACAACATAGTGACAACATAGTGACACACTCCACATGATAACAACATAGTGACAACAAAGTGACACACTCCACATAATAACAACATAGTGACACACTCCACATAATAACAACATAGTGACAACATAGTGACAACATAGTGACACACTCCACATAATAACAACATAGTGACAACATAGTGACAACATAGTGACACACTCCACATAATAACAACATAGTGACAACATAGTGACAACATAGTGACAACATAGTGACAACATAGTGATACACTCCACATGATAACAACATAGTGACAACATAGTGACAACAAAGTGACACACTCCACATAATAACAACATAGTGACACACTCCACATAATAACAACATAGTGACAACATAGTGATACACTCCACATGATAACAACATAGTGACAACATAGTGACAACATAGTGACAACATAGTGACACCATAGTGACACACTCCACATAATAACAACATAGTGACAACATAGTGACACACTCCACATAATAACAACATAGTGACACACTCCACATAATAACAACATAGTGACAACATAGTGATACACTCCACATAATGACAACATAGTGACAACATAGTGACAACATAGTGACAACATAGTGACACACTCCACATAATAACAACATAGTGACAACATAGTGACACACTCCACATAATAATAACATAGTGACACACACCACATGATAACAACATAGTGACAACATAGTGACAACATAGTGACAACATAGTGACAACATAGTGACACACTCCACATGATAACAACATAGTGACAACATAGTGACACACTCCACATAATAACAACATAGTGACAACATAGTGACACACTCCACATAATAACAACATAGTGACAACATAGTGACACACTCCACATAATTACAACATATTGACAACATAGTGACACACTCCACATAATAACAACATAGTGACACACTCCACATGATAACAACATAGTGACAACATAGTGACAACATAGTGACAACATAGTGACACACTCCACATAATAACAACATAGTGACACACTCCACATAATAACAACATAGTGACACACTCCACATAATAACAACATAGTGACACACTCCACATGATAACAACATAGTGACACACTCCACATAATAACAACATAGTGACAACATAGTGACACACTCCACATAATAACAACATAGTGACAACATAGTGACACACTCCACATAATAACAACATAGTGACAACATAGTGACAACATAGTGACAACATAGTGACACACTCCACATAATAACAACATAGTGACACACTCCACATGATAACAACATAGTGACAACATAGTGACAACATAGTGACAACATAGTTACAACATAGTGACACACTCCACATGATAACAACATAGTGACAACATAGTGACACACTCCACATAATAACAACATAGTGACAACATAGTGACACACTCCACATAATAACAACATAGTGACAACATAGTGACACACTCCACATAATAACAACATAGTGACAACATAGTGACACACTCCACATGATAACAACATAGTGACAACATAGTGACACACTCCACATAATAACAACATAGTGACACACTCCACATAATAACAACATAGTGACAACATAGTGACACACTCCACATAATAACAACATAGTGACAACATAGTGACAACATAGTGACAACATAGTGACACACTCCACATAATAACAACATAGTGACAACATAGTGACACACTCCACATAATAACAACATAGTGACACACTCCACATGATAACAACATAGTGACAACATAGTGACAACATAGTGACACACTCCACATGATAACAACATAGTGACAACATAGTGACACACTCCACATAATAACAACATAGTGACAACATAGTGACACACTCCACATGATAACAACATAGTGACAACATAGTGACACACTCCACATGATAACAACATAGTGACAACATAGTGACACACTCCACATAATAACAACATAGTAACACACTCCACATATTAACAACATAGTGACAACATAGTGACACACTCCACATAATAACAACATAGTGACAACATAGTGACAACATAGTGACAACATAGTGACACACTCCACATAATAACAACATAGTGACAACATAGTGACACACTCCACATGATAACAACATAGTGACAACATAGTGACACACTCCACATGATAACAACATAGTGACAACATAGTGACACACTCCACATAATAACAACATAGTGACAACAAAGTGACACACTCCACATAAGAACAACATAGTGACACACTCCACATAATAACAACATAGTGACAACATAGTGACAACATAGTGACACACTCCACATAATAAAAACATAGTGACAACATAGTGACACACTCCACATAATAACAACATAGTGACAACATAGTGACAACATAGTGACACACTCCACATAATAACAACATCATGACAACATAGTGACAACATAGTGACAACATAGTGACACACTCCACATGATAACAACATAGTGACAACAAAGTGACACACTCCACATAATAACAACATAGTGACACACTCCACATAATAACAACATAGTGACAACATAGTGATACACTCCACATGATAACAACATAGTGACAACATAGTGACAACATAGTGACAACATAGTGACACACTCCACATAATAACAACATAGTGACAACATAGTGACAACAAAGTGACACACTCCACATAACAACATAGTGACAACATAGTGATACACTCATTTACATTACATTTTAGTCATTTAGCAGACGCTCTTATCCAGAGCGACTTACAGGAGCAATTAGGGTTAAGTGCCTTGCTCAAGGGCACATTTACGTCATTTAGCAGACGCTCTAGTCCAGAGCGACTCACAAATTGATGCATTCACCCTATAGCCAGTGGGATAACCACTTTACAATTGTGACAACATAGTGACAACATAGTGACACACTCCACATAATAACAACATAGTGACAACATAGTGACACACTCCACATAATAACAACATAGTGACACACTCCACATGATAACAACATAGTGACAACATAGTGACAACATAGTGACAACATAGTGACACACTCCACATGATAACAACATAGTGACAACATAGTGACACACTCCACATAATAACAACATAGTGACAACATAGTGACACACTCCACATGATAACAACATAGTGACAACATAGTGACACACTCCACATGATAACAACATAGTGACAACATAGTGACACACTCCACATAATAACAACATAGTGACACACTCCACATATTAACAACATAGTGACAACATAGTGACACACTCCACATAATAACAACATAGTGACAACATAGTGACAACATAGTGACAACATAGTGACACACTCCACATAATAACAACATAGTGACAACATAGTGACACACTCCACATGATAACAACATAGTGACAACATAGTGACACACTCCACATGATAACAACATAGTGACAACATAGTGACACACTCCACATAATAACAACATAGTGACAACATAGTGACAACATAGTGACACACTCCACATAATAACAACATAATGACAACATAGTGACAACATAGTGACAACATAGTGACAACATAGTGACACACTCCACATGATAACAACATAGTGACAACAAAGTGACACACTCCACATAATAACAACATAGTGACACACTCCACATAATAACAACATAGTGACAACATAGTGATACACTCCACATGATAACAACATAGTGACAACATAGTGACAACATAGTGACAACATAGTGACAACATAGTGACACACTCCACATAATAACAACATAGTGACAACATAGTGACACACTCCACATAATAATAACATAGTGACACACACCACATGATAACAACATAGTGACAACATAGTGACAACATAGTGACAACATAGTGACAACATAGTGACACACTCCACATGATAACAACATAGTGACAACATAGTGACACACTCCACATAATAACAACATAGTGACAACATAGTGACACACTCCACATAATAACAACATAGTGACAACATAGTGACACACTCCACATAATTACAACATATTGACAACATAGTGACACACTCCACATAATAACAACATAGTGACAACATAGTGACAACATAGTGACACACTCCACATGATAACAACATAGTGACAACATAGTGACAACATAGTGACAACATAGTGACACACTCCACATAATAACAACATAGTGACACACTCCACATAATAACAACATAGTGACACACTCCACATAATAACAACATAGTGACACACTCCACATGATAACAACATAGTGACACACTCCACATAATAACAACATAGTGACAACATAGTGACACACTCCACATAATAACAACATAGTGACAACATAGTGACACACTCCACATAATAACAACATAGTGACAACATAGTGACAACATAGTGACAACATAGTGACACACTCCACATAATAACAACATAGTGACACACTCCACATGATAACAACATAGTGACAACATAGTGACAACATAGTGACAACATAGTTACAACATAGTGACACACTCCACATGATAACAACATAGTGACAACATAGTGACACACTCCACATAATAACAACATAGTGACAACATAGTGACACACTCCACATAATAACAACATAGTGACAACATAGTGACACACTCCACATAATAACAACATAGTGACAACATAGTGACACACTCCACATGATAACAACATAGTGACAACATAGTGACACACTCCACATAATAACAACATAGTGACACACTCCACATAATAACAACATAGTGACAACATAGTGACACACTCCACATAATAACAACATAGTGACAACATAGTGACAACATAGTGACAACATAGTGACACACTCCATATAATAACAACATAGTGACAACATAGTGACACACTCCACATAATAACAACATAGTGACACACTCCACATGATAACAACATAGTGACAACATAGTGACAACATAGTGACAACATAGTGACACACTCCACATGATAACAACATAGTGACAACATAGTGACACACTCCACATAATAACAACATAATGACAACATAGTGACAACATAGTGACAACATAGTGACACACTCCACATGATAACAACATAGTGACAACAAAGTGACACACTCCACATAATAACAACATAGTGACACACTCCACATAATAACAACATAGTGACAACATAGTGACAACATAGTGACACACTCCACATAATAACAACATAGTGACAACATAGTGACAACATAGTGACACACTCCACATAATAACAACATAGTGACAACATAGTGACAACATAGTGACAACATAGTGACAACATAGTGATACACTCCACATGATAACAACATAGTGACAACATAGTGACAACAAAGTGACACACTCCACATAATAACAACATAGTGACACACTCCACATAATAACAACATAGTGACAACATAGTGATACACTCCACATGATAACAACATAGTGACAACATAGTGACAACATAGTGACAACATAGTGACACCATAGTGACACACTCCACATAATAACAACATAGTGACAACATAGTGACACACTCCACATAATAACAACATAGTGACACACTCCACATAATAACAACATAGTGACAACATAGTGATACACTCCACATAATAACAACATAGTGACAACATAGTGACAACATAGTGACAACATAGTGACACACTCCACATAATAACAACATAGTGACAACATAGTGACACACTCCACATAATAATAACATAGTGACACACACCACATGATAACAACATAGTGACAACATAGTGACAACATAGTGACAACATAGTGACACACTCCACATGATAACAACATAGTGACAACATAGTGACACACTCCACATAATAACAACATAGTGACAACATAGTGACACACTCCACATAATAACAACATAGTGACAACATAGTGACACACTCCACATAATTACAACATATTGACAACATAGTGACACACTCCACATAATAACAACATAGTGACAACATAGTGACACACTCCACATGATAACAACATAGTGACAACATAGTGACAACATAGTGACAACATAGTGACACACTCCACATAATAACAACATAGTGACACACTCCACATAATAACAACATAGTGACACACTCCACATAATAACAACATAGTGACACACTCCACATGATAACAACATAGTGACACACTCCACATAATAACAACATAGTGACAACATAGTGACACACTCCACATAATAACAACATAGTGACAACATAGTGACACACTCCACATAATAACAACATAGTGACAACATAGTGACAACATAGTGACAACATAGTGACACACTCCACATAATAACAACATAGTGACACACTCCACATGATAACAACATAGTGACAACATAGTGACAACATAGTGACAACATAGTTACAACATAGTGACACACTCCACATGATAACAACATAGTGACAACATAGTGACACACTCCACATAATAACAACATAGTGACAACATAGTGACACACTCCACATAATAACAACATAGTGACAACATAGTGACACACTCCACATAATAACAACATAGTGACAACATAGTGACACACTCCACATGATAACAACATAGTGACAACATAGTGACACACTCCACATAATAACAACATAGTGACACACTCCACATAATAACAACATAGTGACAACATAGTGACACACTCCACATAATAACAACATAGTGACAACATAGTGACAACATAGTGACAACATAGTGACACACTCCACATAATAACAACATAGTGACAACATAGTGACACACTCCACATAATAACAACATAGTGACACACTCCACATGATAACAACATAGTGACAACATAGTGACAACATAGTGACAACATAGTGACACACTCCACATGATAACAACATAGTGACAACATAGTGACACACTCCACATAATAACAACATAGTGACAACATAGTGACACACTCCACATGATAACAACATTGTGACAACATAGTGACACACTCCACATGATAACAACATAGTGACAACATAGTGACACACTCCACATAATAACAACATAGTAACACACTCCACATATTAACAACATAGTGACAACATAGTGACACACTCCACATAATAACAACATAGTGACAACATAGTGACAACATAGTGACAACATAGTGACACACTCCACATAATAACAACATAGTGACAACATAGTGACACACTCCACATGATAACAACATAGTGACAACATAGTGACACACTCCACATGATAACAACATAGTGACAACATAGTGACACACTCCACATAATAACAACATAGTGACAACAAAGTGACACACTCCACATAAGAACAACATAGTGACACACTCCACATAATAACAACATAGTGACAACATAGTGACAACATAGTGACACACTCCACATAATAACAACATAGTGACAACATAGTGACACACTCCACATAATAACAACATAGTGACAACATAGTGACAACATAGTGACACACTCCACATAATAACAACATAATGACAACATAGTGACAACATAGTGACAACATAGTGACACACTCCACATGATAACAACATAGTGACAACAAAGTGACACACTCCACATAATAACAACATAGTGACACACTCCACATAATAACAACATAGTGACAACATAGTGATACACTCCACATGATAACAACATAGTGACAACATAGTGACAACATAGTGACAACATAGTGACAACATAGTGACACACTCCACATAATAACAACATAGTGACAACATAGTGACAACAAAGTGACACACTCCACATAACAACATAGTGACAACATAGTGATACACTCATTTACATTACATTTTAGTCATTTAGCAGACGCTCTTATCCAGAGCGACTTACAGGAGCAATTAGGGTTAAGTGCCTTGCTCAAGGGCACATTTACGTCATTTAGCAGACGCTCTAGTCCAGAGCGACTCACAAATTGATGCATTCACCCTATAGCCAGTGGGATAACCACTTTACAATTGTGACAACATAGTGACAACATAGTGACACACTCCACATAATAACAACATAGTGACAACATAGTGACACACTCCACATAATAACAACATAGTGACACACTCCACATGATAACAACATAGTGACAACATAGTGACAACATAGTGACAACATAGTGACACACTCCACATGATAACAACATAGTGACAACATAGTGACACACTCCACATAATAACAACATAGTGACAACATAGTGACACACTCCACATGATAACAACATAGTGACAACATAGTGACACACTCCACATGATAACAACATAGTGACAACATAGTGACACACTCCACATAATAACAACATAGTGACACACTCCACATATTAACAACATAGTGACAACATAGTGACACACTCCACATAATAACAACATAGTGACAACATAGTGACAACATAGTGACAACATAGTGACACACTCCACATAATAACAACATAGTGACAACATAGTGACACACTCCACATGATAACAACATAGTGACAACATAGTGACACACTCCACATGATAACAACATAGTGACAACATAGTGACACACTCCACATAATAACAACATAGTGACAACAAAGTGACACACTCCACATAAGAACAACATAGTGACACACTCCACATAATAACAACATAGTGACAACATAGTGACAACATAGTGACACACTCCACATAATAACAACATAGTGACAACATAGTGACACACTCCACATAATAACAACATAGTGACAACATAGTGACAACATAGTGACACACTCCACATAATAACAACATAATGACAACATAGTGACAACATAGTGACAACATAGTGACAACATAGTGACACACTCCACATGATAACAACATAGTGACAACAAAGTGACACACTCCACATAATAACAACATAGTGACACACTCCACATAATAACAACATAGTGACAACATAGTGATACACTCCACATGATAACAACATAGTGACAACATAGTGACAACATAGTGACAACATAGTGACAACATAGTGACACACTCCACATAATAACAACATAGTGACAACATAGTGACAACAAAGTGACACACTCCACATAACAACATAGTGACAACATAGTGATACACTCATTTACATTACAGTTTAGTCATTTAGCAGACGCTCTTATCCAGAGCGACTTACAGGAGCAATTAGGGTTAAGTGCCTTGCTCAAGGGCACATTTACGTCATTTAGCAGACGCTCTAGTCCAGAGCGACTCACAAATTGATGCATTCACCCTATAGCCAGTGGGATAACCACTTTACAAATTTTTTTTGGGGGGTAGAAGGATTACTTTATCCGCATGATAACAACATAGTGACAACATAGTGACAACATAGTGACACCATAGTGACACACTCCACATAATAACAACATAGTGACAACATAGTGACACACTCCACATAATAACAACATAGTGACACACTCCACATAATAACAACATAGTGACAACATAGTGATACACTCCACATAATAACAACATAGTGACAACATAGTGACAACATAGTGACACACTCCACATAATAACAACATAGTGACAACATCAATCAATTTTATTTTATATAGCCCTTCTTACATCAGCTAATATCTCGAAGTGCTGTACAGAAACCCAGCCTAAAACCCCAAACAGCTAGTAATGCAGGTGTAGAAGCACGGTGGCTAGGAAAAACTCCCTAGAAAGGCGAAAGCCTAGGAAGAAACCTAGAGAGGAACCAGGCTATGAGGGGTGGCCAGTCCTCTTCTGGCTGTGCCGGGTGGAGATTATAACAGAACCATGCCAAGATGTTCAAAAATGTTCATAAGTGACAAGCATGGTCAAATAATAATCAGGAATAAATCTCAGTTGGCTTTTCATAGCCGATCATTAAGAGTTGAAAACAGCAGGTCTGGGACAGGTAGGGGTTCCATAACCGCAGGCAGAACAGTTGAAACTGGAATAGCAGCAAGGCCAGGCGGACTGGGGACAGCAAGGAGTCACCACGGCCGGTAGTCCCGACGTATGGTCCTAGGGCTCAGGTCTCTCAGTTGGCTTTTCATAGCCGATCATTAAAGAGTTGAAAACAGCAGGTCTGGGACAGGTAGGGGTTTCGTAGCCGCAGGCAGAACAGTTGAAACTGGAATAGCAGCAAGGCCAGGCGGACTGGGGACAGCAAGGTGTCATCATGCCCGGTAGTCCTGACGTATGGTCCTAGGGCTCAGGTTCTCAGAGAGAAAGAGAGAACGAGAGAATTAGAGAGAGCATACTTAAATTCACACAGGACACTGGATAAGACAGGAGAAGTACTCCAGGTATAACCAACTAACCCCAGCCCCCCGACACATAAACTACTGCAGCATAAATACTGGAGGCTGAGACAGGAGCGGTCCGGAGACACTGTGGCCCCATCCGAAGAAACCCCGGACAGGGCCAAACAGGAAGGATATAACCCCACCCACTCCGCCAAAGCACAGCCCCCGCACCACTAGAGGGATATCCCCAACCACCAACTTACAATCCTGAGACAAGGCCGAGTATAGCCCACAGAGGTCTCCACCACAGCACAAACCAAGGGGGGCGCCAACCCAGACAGGAAGATCACGTCAGTAACTCAACCCACTCAAGTGACGCACCCCTCCCAGGGACGGCATGAAAGAGCACCAGCAAGCCAGTGACTCAGCCCCTGCAACAGGGTTAGAGGCAGAGAACCCCAGTGGAGAGGGGAACCGGCCCGGCAGAGACAGCAAGGGCTGTTCGTTGCTCCAGCCTTTCCGTTCACCTTCACACTCCTGGGCCAGACTACACTCAATCATATGACCTACTGAAGAGATAAGTCTTCAGTAAAGACTTAAAGGTTGAGACTGAGTCTGCGTCTCTCACATGGGTAGGCAGACTGTTCCATAAAAATGGAGATCTATAGGAGAAAGCCCTGCCTCCCGCTGTTTGCTTAGAAATTCTAGGGACAATTAGGAGGCCTGCGTCTTGTGACCGTAGTGTACGTATTGGTATGTACGGCAGGACCAACTCGGAAAGATAGGTAGGAGCAAGCCCATGTAACGCTTTATAGGTTAACAGTAAAACCTTGAAATCAGCCCTTGCCTTAACAGGAAGCCAGTGTAGGGAAGCTAGCACTGGAGTAATATGATCAAATTTCTTGGTTCTAGTCAGGATTCTAGCAGCCGTATTTAGCACTAACTGAAGTTTATTTAGTGCTTTATCCGGGTAGCCGGAAAATAGAGCATTGCAGTAGTCTAACCTAGAAGTAACAAATGCATGGATTAATTTTTCTGCATCATTTTTGGACAGAAAATTTCTGATTTTTGCAATGTTACGTAGATGGAAAAAAGCTGTCCTTGAAACAGTCTTGATATGTTCGTCAAAAGAGAGATCAGGGTCAAGAGTAACACCGAGGTCCTTCACAGTTTTATTTGAGACGACTTTACAACCATCTAGATGAATTGTCAGATTTAACAGAAGATCTCTTTGTTTCTTGGGACCTAGAACAAGCATCTCTGTTTTGTCCGAGTTTAAAAGTAAAAAGTTTTCAGCCATCCACTTCCTTATGTCTGAAACACAGGCTTCTAGCGAGGGCAATTTTGGGGCTTCACCATGTTTCATTGAAATGTACAGCTGTGTGTCATCCGCATAGCAGTGAAAGTTAACATTATGTTTTCGAATAACATCCCCAAGAGGTAAAATATATAGTGAAAACAATAGTGGTCCTAAAACGGAACCTTGAGGAACACCGAAATGTACAGTTGATTTGTCGGAGGACAGACCATTCACAGAGACAAACTGATATCTTTCCGACAGGTAGGATCTAAACCAGGCCAGAACTTGTCCGTGTAGACCAATTTGGGTTTCCAGTCTCTCCAAAAGAATGTGGTGATCGATGGTGTCAAAGGCAGCACTAAGGTCTAGTAGCACGAGGACAGATGCAGAGCCTCGGTCTGACGCCATTAAAAGGTCATTTACCACCTTCACAAGTGCAGTCTCAGTGCTATGATGGGGTCTAAAACCAGACTGAAGCATTTCGTATACATTGTTTGTCTTCAGAAAGGCAGTGAGTTGCTGCGCAACAGCTTTTTCTAAAATTTTTGAGAGGAATGGAAGATTCGATATAGGCCGATAGTTTTTTATATTTTCCGGGTCAAGGTTTGGCTTTTTCAAGAGAGGCTTTATCACTGCCACTTTTAGTGAGTTTGGTACACATCCGGTGGATAGAGAGCTGTTTATTATGTTCAACATAGGAGGGCCAAGCACAGGAAGCAGCTCCTTCAGCAGTTTAGTAGGAATAGGATCCAGTATGCAGCTTGAAGGTTTAGAGGCCATGATTATTTTCATCATTGTGTCAAGAGATATAGTACTAAAACACTTAAGTGTCTCTCCCGATCCCAGGCCCTCGCAGAGCTGTGCAGATCCAGGACAGCTAAGCCCTGGAGGAATACGCAGATTCAAAGAGGAGTCCGTAATTTGCTTTCTAATGGTCATGATCTTTTCCTCAAAGAAGTTCATGAATTTATCACTGCTGAAGTGAAAGCCATCCTCTCTTGGGGAATGCTGCTTTTTAGTTAGCTTTGCAACAGTATCAAAAAGAAATTTTGGATTGTTCTTATTTTCCTCAATTAAGTTGGAAAAGTAGGATGATCGAGCAGCAGTGAGGGCTCTTCGGTACTGCACGGTACTGTCTTTCCAAGCTAGTCGGAAGACTTCCAGTTTGGTGTGGCGCCATTTCCGTTCCAATTTCCTGGAAGCTTGCTTCAAAGCTCGGGTATTTTCTGTATACCAGGGAGCTAGTTTCTTATGACAAATGTTTTTCGTTTTTAGGGGTGCAACTGCATCTAGGGTATTGCGCAAGGTTAAATTGAGTTCCTCAGTTAAGTGGTTAACTGATTTTTGTCCTCTGACGTCCTTGGGTAGGCAGAAGGAGTCTGGAAGGGCATCAATGAATTTTTGTGTTGTTTGAGAATTTATAGCACGACTTTTGATGCTCCTTGGTTGGGGTCTGAGCAGATTATTTGTTGCGATTGCAAATGTAATAAAATGGTGGTCCGATAGTCCAGGATTTTGTGGAAAAACATTAAGATCTACAACATTTATTCCATGGGACAAAACTAGGTCCAGAGTATGACTGTGGCAGTGAGTAGGTCCAGAGACATGTTGGACAAAACCCACTGAGTCGATAATGGCTCCGAAAGACTTTTGGAGTGGGTCTGTGGACTTCTCCATGTGAATATTAAAATCACCAAAAATTAGAATATGATCTGCTATGACTACAAGGTCTGATAGGAATTCAGGAAACTCAGAGAGGAACGCTGTATATGGCCCAGGAGGCCTGTAAACAGTAGCTATAAAAAGTGATTGAGTAGGCTGCATAGATTTCATGACTAGAAGCTCAAAAGATGAAAACGCCATTTTTTTTTGTAAATTGAAATTTGCTATCGTAAATGTTAGCAACACCTCCGCCTTTGCGGGATGCACGGGGAATATGGTCACTAGTGTAACCAGGAGGTGAGGCCTCATTTAACACAGCAAATTCATCAGGCTTAAGCCATGTTTCAGTCAGGCCAATCACATCGAGATTATGATCAGTGATTAGTTCATTGACTATGACTGCCTTTGAAGTGAGGGATCTAACATTAAGTAACCCTATTTTGAGATGTGAGGTATCACGATCTCTTTCAATAATGGCAGGAATGGAGGAGGTCTTTATCCTAATAAGATTGCTAGGGTGAACACCGCCATGTTTAGTTTTGCCCAACCTAGGTCGAGGCACAGACACAGTCTCAATGGGTATGGCTGAGCTGACTACACTGACTGTGCTATTGGCAGACTCCACTAAGCTGGCAGGTTGGCTAACAGCCTGCTGCCTGGCCTGCACCCTATTTCACTGTGGGGCTAGAGGAGTTAGAGCCCTATCTATGTTGGTAGATAAGAGGAGAGCACCCCTCCAGCTAGGATGGAGTCCGTCACTCCATCCTGACACACTCCATAGTGACACACTCCACATAATAACAACATAGTGACAACATAGTGACAACATAGTGACACACTCCACATAACAACATAATGACAACATAGTGACAGCATAGTGACAACATAGTGACAACATAGTGACACACTCCACATGATAACAACATAGTGACAACAAAGTGACACACTCCACATAATAACAACATAGTGACACACTCCACATAATAACAACATAGTGACAACATAGTGACAACATAGTGACACACTCCACATAATAACAACATAGTGACAACATAGTGACAACATAGTGACACACTCCACATAATAACAACATAATGACAACATAGTGACAACATAGTGACAACATAGTGACAACATAGTGATACACTCCACATGATAACAACATAGTGACAACATAGTGACAACATAGTGACAACATAGTGACAACATAGTGACAACATAGTGACACACTCCACATAATAACAACATAGTGACAACATAGTGACAACAAAGTGACACACTCCACATAATAACAACATAGTGACACACTCCACATAATAACAACATAGTGACAACATAGTGATACACTCCACATGATAACAACATAGTGACAACATAGTGACAACATAGTGACAACATAGTGACACCATAGTGACACACTCCACATAATAACAACATAGTGACAACATAGTGACACACTCCACATAATAACAACATAGTGACACACTCCACATAATAACAACATAGTGACAACATAGTGATACACTCCACATAATAACAACATAGTGACAACATAGTGACAACATAGTGACAAAATAGTGACACACTCCACATAATAACAACATAGTGACAACATAGTGACAACATAGTGACAACATAGTGACAACATAGTGACACACTCCACATGATAACAACATAGTGACAACATAGTGACACACTCCACATAATAACAACATAGTGACAACATAGTGACACACTCCACATAATAACAACATAGTGACAACATAGTGACACACTCCACATAATTACAACATATTGACAACATAGTGACACACTCCACATAATAACAACATAGTGACAACATAGTGACACACTCCACATGATAACAACATAGTGACAACATAGTGACAACATAGTGACACACTCCACATAATAACAACATAGTGACACACTCCACATAATAACAACATAGTGACACACTCCACATGATAACAACATAGTGACACACTCCACATAATAACAACATAGTGACAACATAGTGACACACTCCACATAATAACAACATAGTGACAACATAGTGACACACTCCACATAATAACAACATAGTGACAACATAGTGACAACATAGTGACACACTCCACATAATAACAACATAGTGACACACTCCACATGATAACAACATAGTGACAACATAGTGACAACATAGTGACAACATAGTTACAACATAGTGACACACTCCACATGATAACAACATAGTGACAACATAGTGACACACTCCACATAATAACAACATAGTGACAACATAGTGACACACTCCACATAATAACAACATAGTGACAACATAGTGACACACTCCACATAATAACAACATAGTGACAACATAGTGACACACTCCACATGATAACAACATAGTGACAACATAGTGACACACTCCACATAATAACAACATAGTGACACACTCCACATAATAACAACATAGTGACAACATAGTGACACACTCCACATAATAACAACATAGTGACAACATAGTGACAACATAGTGACAACATAGTGACACACTCCACATAATAACAACATAGTGACAACATAGTGACACACTCCACATAATAACAACATAGTGACACACTCCACATGATAACAACATAGTGACAACATAGTGACAACATAGTGACAACATAGTGACACACTCCACATGATAACAACATAGTGACAACATAGTGACACACTCCACATAATAACAACATAGTGACAACATAGTGACACACTCCACATGATAACAACATAGTGACAACATAGTGACACACTCCACATGATAACAACATAGTGACAACATAGTGACACACTCCACATAATAACAACATAGTGACACACTCCACATATTAACAACATAGTGACAACATAGTGACACACTCCACATAATAACAACATAGTGACAACATAGTGACAACATAGTGACAACATAGTGACACACTCCACATAATAACAACATAGTGACAACATAGTGACACACTCCACATGATAACAACATAGTGACAACATAGTGACACACTCCACATGATAACAACATAGTGACAACATAGTGACACACTCCACATAATAACAACATAGTGACAACATAGTGACACACTCCACATAATAACAACATAGTGACAACATAGTGACACACTCCACATAATAACAACATAGTGACAACATAGTGACACACTCCACATAATAACAACATAGTGACAACATAGTGACACACTCCACATGATAACAACATAGTGACAACATAGTGACACACTCCACATAATAACAACATAGTGACAACATAGTGAAACACTCCACATAATAACAACATAGTGACAACATAGTGACAACATAGTGACAACATAGTGACACACTCCACATAATAACAACATAGTGACAACATAGTGACACACTCCACATAATAACAACATAGTGACAACATAGTGACACACTCCACATAATAACAACATAGTGACAACATAGTGACAACATAGTGACACACTCCACATAATAACAACATAGTGACAACATAGTGACAACATAGTGACAACATAGTGACAACATAGTGACACACTCCACATAATAACAACATAGTGACAACATAGTGACACACTCCACATAATAACAACATAGTTACACACTCCACATAATAACAACATAATAACAACATAGTAACAAAATAGTGACACACTCCACATAATAACAACATAGTGACAACATAGTGACACACTCCACATAATAACAACATAGTGACAACATAGTGACACACTCCACATAATAACAACATAGTTACACACTCCACATAATAACAACATAGTGACAACATAGTGACACACTCCACATAATAACAACACAATAACAACATAATAACAACATAGTGACACACTCCACATAATAACAACATATTGACAACATAGTGACACACTCCACATAATAACAACATAGTGACAACATAGTGACACACTCCACATAATAACAACATAGTTACACACTCCACATAATAACAACATAGTGACAACATAGTGACACACTCCACATAATAACAACACAATAACAACATAATAACAACATAGTGACACACTCCACATAATAACAACATATTGACAACATAGTGACACACTCCACATAATAACAACATAGTGACAACATAGTGACACACTCCACATAATAACAACATAGTTACACACTCCACATAATAACAACATAGTGACAACATAGTGACACACTCCACATAATAACAACATAGTGACAACATAGTGATACACTCCAAATGATAACAACATAGTGACACACTCCACATAATAACAACATAGTGACAACATAGTGACACACTCCACATGATAACAACATAGTGACACACTCCACATAATAACAACATAGTGACAACATAGTGACACACTCCACATAATAACAACATAGTGACAACATAGTGACACACTCCACATAATAACAACATAGTGACAACATAGTGACACACTCCACATGATAACAACATAGTGACAACATAGTGACAACATAGTGACAACATAGTGACACACTCCACATAATAACAACATAGTGACACACTCCACATAATAACAACATAGTGACACACTCCACATAATAACAACATAGTGACACACTCCACATGATAACAACATAGTGACACACTCCACATAATAACAACATAGTGACAACATAGTGACACACTCCACATAATAACAACATAGTGACAACATAGTGACACACTCCACATAATAACAACATAGTGACAACATAGTGACAACATAGTGACAACATAGTGACACACTCCACATAATAACAACATAGTGACACACTCCACATGATAACAACATAGTGACAACATAGTGACAACATAGTGACAACATAGTTACAACATAGTGACACACTCCACATGATAACAACATAGTGACAACATAGTGACACACTCCACATAATAACAACATAGTGACAACATAGTGACACACTCCACATAATAACAACATAGTGACAACATAGTGACACACTCCACATAATAACAACATAGTGACAACATAGTCAATCAATCAATCAATTTTATTTTATATAGCCCTTCTTACATCAGCTAATATCTCGAAGTGCTGTACAGAAACCCAGCCTAAAACCCCAAACAGCTAGTAATGCAGGTGTAGAAGCACGGTGGCTAGGAAAAACTCCCTAGAAAGGCAAAACCTAGGAAGAAACCTAGAGAGGAACCAGGCTATGAGGGGTGGCCAGTCCTCTTCTGGCTGTGCCGGGTGGAGATTATAACAGAACCATGCCAAGATGTTCAAAAATGTTCATAAGTGACAAGCATGGTCAAATAATAATCAGGAATAAATCTCAGTTGGCTTTTCATAGCCGATCATTAGAGTTTAAAACAGCAGGTCTGGGACAGGTAGGGGTTCCATAACCGCAGGCAGAACAGTTTAAACTGGAATAGCAGCAAGGCCAGGCGGACTGGGGACAGCAAGGAGTCACCACGGCCGGTAGTCCCGACGTATGGTCCTAGGGCTCAGGTCTCTCAGTTGGCTTTTCATAGCCGATCATTTAGAGTTGAAAACAGCAGGTCTGGGACAGGTAGGGGTTTCGTAGCCGCAGGCAGAACAGTTGAAACTGGAATAGCAGCAAGGCCAGGCGGACTGGGGACAGCAAGGTGTCATCATGCCCGGTAGTCCTGACGTATGGTCCTAGGGCTCAGGTTCTCAGAGAGAAAGAGAGAACGAGAGAATTAGAGAGAGCATACTTAAATTCACACAGGACACTGGATAAGACAGGAGAAGTACTCCAGGTATAACCAACTAACCCCAGCCCCCCGACACATAAACTACTGCAGCATAAATACTGGAGGCTGAGACAGGAGCGGTCCGGAGACACTGTGGCCCCATCCGAAGAAACCCCGGACAGGGCCAAACAGGAAGGGTATAACCCCACCCACTCCGCCAAAGCACAGCCCCCGCACCACTAGAGGGATATCCCCAACCACCAACTTACAATCCTGAGACAAGGCCGAGTATAGCCCACAGAGGTCTCCACCACAGCACAAACCAAGGGGGGGAGGGCGCCAACCCAGACAGGAAGATCACGTCAGTAACTCAACCCACTCAAGTGACGCACCCCCCAGGGACGGCATGAAAGAGCACCAGCAGGCCAGTGACTCAGCCCCTGCAACAGGGTTAGAGGCAGAGAACCCCAGTGGAGAGGGGAACCGGCCCGGCAGAGACAGCAAGGGCTGTTCGTTGCTCCAGCCTTTCCGTTCACCTTCACACTCCTGGGCCAGACTACACTCAATCATATGACCTACTGAAGAGATAAGTCTTCAGTAAAGACTTAAAGGTTGAGACCGAGTCTGCGTCTCTCACATGGGTAGGCAGACTGTTCCATAAAAATGGAGATCTATAGGAGAAAGCCCTGCCTCCCGCTGTTTGCTTAGAAATTCTAGGGACAATTAGGAGGCCTGCGTCTTGTGACCGTAGCGTACGTATTGGTATGTACGGCAGGACCAACTCGGAAAGATAGGTAGGAGCAAGCCCATGTAACGCTTTATAGGTTAACAGTAAAACCTTGAAATCAGCCCTTGCCTTAACAGGAAGCCAGTGTAGGGAAGCTAGCACTGGAGTAATATGATCAAATTTCTTGGTTCTAGTCAGGATTCTAGCAGCCGTATTTAGCACTAACTGAAGTTTATTTAGTGCTTTATCCGGGTAGCCGGAAAATAGAGCATTGCAGTAGTCTAACCTAGAAGTAACAAATGCATGGATTAATTTTTCTGCATCATTTTTGGACAGAAAATTTCTGATTTTTGCAATGTTACGTAGATGGAAAAAAGCTGTCCTTGAAACAGTCTTGATATGTTCGTCAAAAGAGAGATCAGGGTCAAGAGTAACGCCTAGGTCCTTCACAGTTTTATTTGAGACGACTTTACAACCATCAAGATGAATTGTCAGATTTAACAGAAGATCTCTTTGTTTCTTGGGACCTAGAACAAGCATCTCTGTTTTGTCCGAGTTTAAAAGTAAAAAGTTTTCAGCCATCCACTTCCTTATGTCTGAAACACAGGCTTCTAGCGAGGGCAATTTTGGGGCTTCACCATGCTTCATTGAAATGTACAGCTGTGTGTCATCCGCATAGCAGTGAAAGTTAACATTATGTTTTCGAATAACATCCCCAAGAGTTAAAATATATAGTGAAAACAATAGTGGTCCTAAAACGGAACCTTGAGGAACACCGAAATGTACAGTTGATTTGTCGGAGGACAGACCATTCACAGAGACAAACTGATATCTTTCCGACAGGTAGGATCTAAACCAGGCCAGAACTTGTCCGTGTAGACCAATTTGGGTTTCCAGTCTCTCCAAAAGAATGTGGTGATCGATGGTGTCAAAGGCAGCACTAAGGTCTAGTAGCACGAGGACAGATGCAGAGCCTCGGTCTGACGCCATTAAAAGGTCATTTACCACCTTCACAAGTGCAGTCTCAGTGCTATGATGGGGTCTAAAACCAGACTGAAGCATTTCGTATACATTGTTTGTCTTCAGAAAGGCAGTGAGTTGCTGCGCAACAGCTTTTTCTAAAATTTTTTGAGAGGAATGGAAGATTCGATATAGGCCGATAGTTTTTATATTTTCCGGGTCAAGGTTTGGCTTTTTCAAGAGAGGCTTTATCACTGCCACTTTTAGTGAGTTTGGTACACATCCGGTGGATAGAGAGCTGTTTATTATGTTCAACATAGGAGGGCCAAGCACAGGAAGCAGCTCCTTCAGCAGTTTAGTAGGAATAGGATCCAGTATGCAGCTTGAAGGTTTAGAGGCCATGATTATTTTCATCATTGTGTCAAGAGATATAGTACTAAAACACTTAAGTGTCTCTCCCGATCCCAGGCCCTCGCAGAGCTGTGCAGATCCAGGACAGCTAAGCCCTGGAGGAATACGCAGATTCAAAGAGGAGTCCGTAATTTGCTTTCTAATGGTCATGATCTTTTCCTCAAAGAAGTTCATGAATTTATCACTGCTGAAGTGAAAACCATCCTCTCTTGGGGAATGCTGCTTTTTAGTTAGCTTTGCAACAGTATCAAAAAGAAATTTTGGATTGTTCTTATTTTCCTCGATTAATTTGGAAAAGTAGGATGATCGAGCAGCAGTGAGGGCTCTTCGGTACTGCACGGTACTGTCTTTCCAAGCTAGTCGGAAGACTTCCAGTTTGGTGTGGCGCCATTTCGTTCCAATTTCCTGGAAGCTTGCTTCAAAGCTCGGGTATTTTCTGTATACCAGGGAGCTAGTTTCTTATGACAAATGTCTTTCGTTTTTAGGGGTGCAACTGCATCTAGGGTATTGCGCAGGGTTAAATTGAGTTCCTCAGTTAAGTGGTTAACTGATTTTTGTCCTCTGACGTCCTTGGGTAGGCAGAAGGAGTCTGGAAGGGCATCAATGAATTTTTGTGTTGTCTGAGAATTTATAGCACGACTTTTGATGCTCCTTGGTTGGGGTCTGAGCAGATTATTTGTTGCGATTGCAAACGTAATAAAATGGTGGTCCGATAGTCCAGGATTTTGTGGAAAAACATTAAGATCTACAACATTTATTCCATGGGACAAAACTAGGTCCAGAGTATGACTGTGGCAGTGAGTAGGTCCAGAGACATGTTGGACAAAACCCACTGAGTCGATAATGGCTCCGAAAGACTTTTGGAGTGGGTCTGTGGACTTCTCCATGTGAATATTAAAATCACCAAAAATTAGAATATGATCTGCTATGACTACAAGGTCTGATAGGAATTCAGGAAACTCAGAGAGGAACGCTGTATATGGCCCAGGAGGCCTGTAAACAGTAGCTATAAAAAGTGATTGAGTAGGCTGCATAGATTTCATGACTAGAAGCTCAAAAGATGAAAACGCCATTTTTTTTTTTGTAAATTGAAATTTGCTATCGTAAATGTTAGCAACACCTCCGCCTTTGCGGGATGCACGGGGAATATGGTCACTAGTGTAACCAGGAGGGAGGCCTCATTTAACACAGCAAATTCATCAGGCTTAAGCCATGTTTCAGTCAGGCCAATCACATCAAGATTATGATCAGTGATTAGTTCATTGACTATGACTGCCTTTGAAGTGAGGGATCTAACATTAAGTAACCCTATTTTGAGATGTGAGGTATCACGATCTCTTTCAATAATGGCAGGAATGGAGGAGGTCTTTATCCTAATAAGATTGCTAGGGTGAACACCACCATGTTTAGTTTTGCCCAACCTAGGTCGAGGCACAGACACAGTCTCAATGGGTATGGCTGAGCTGACTACACTGACTATGCTATTGGCAGACTCCACTAAGCTGGCAGGTTGGCTAACAGCCTGCTGCCTGGCCTGCACCCTATTTCACTGTGGGGCTAGAGGAGTTAGAGCCCTATCTATGTTGGTAGATAAGAGGAGAGCACCCCTCCGGCTAGGATGGAGTCCGTCACTCCTCAGCAGGTCAGGCTTGGTCCTGTTTGTGGGTGAGTCCCAGAAAGAGGGCCAATTATCCACAAATGTTATCTTTTGGGAGGGGCAGAAAACAGTTTTCAACCAGCGATTGAGTGCTGAGACTCTGCTGTAGAGCTCATCACTTCCCCTAACTGGGAGGGGGCCAGAGACAATTACTCGATGCCGACACATCTTTCTAGCTGATTTACACGCTGAAGCTATGTTGCACTTGGTGACCTCTGACTGTTTCATCCTAACATCGTTGGTGCCGACGTGGATAACAATATCTCTATACTCTCTACACTCGCCAGTTTTAGCTTTAGCCAGCACCATCTTTAGATTAGCCTTAACGCCGGTAGCCCTGCCCCCTGGTAAACAGTGTATGATCGCTGGGTGATTCGTTTTAAGTCTAATACTGCGGGTAATGGAGTCGCCAATGACTAGGGTTTTCAATTTGTCAGAGCTAATGGTGGGAGCCTTCGGAGTCTCAGACCCCGTAACGGGAGGAGTAGAGACTAGAGAAGACTCAGACTCAGACTCCGACTCGCTACATAATGGGGAAAACCGGTTGAAGGTTTCTGTCGGCTGAATGAGCGACACCGGTTGAGCATTCCAACAGTATTTCCCTCCAGAAGCCATGAGAAAGTTGTCCGGCTGCGGGGACTGTGCGGGGGGATTTATACTAACGTTACTGTCTGTACTTACTGGTGGCACAGACGCTGTTTCTTCCTTTCCTACACTGATATTACCCTTGCCTAACGATTGCGTCTGAAGCTGGGCTTGTAGCACAGCTATTCTCGCCGTAAGGCGAGAATTCTCCTGTATATTATGAGTACAGCGACTGCAATTAGAAGACATCATGTTAATGTTACTACTTAGCTTTGGCTGTTGAAGATGTTGATGAACCATGTCCAGATAAAGCGTCCGGAGTGAAAAAGTTGAATAAGGGGAAAAAAGTTGCGATGGAAAAAGGAAAATAACGTAAAGTTGGCAGCTAGAACGCACAGGAAAATGACTCTTCTGTCTCGGGATAAACGTCGGGGGTGAAAAAGTTTAACGAAAAAAGATGAGTGAGGACAAAACTAAAAAGTTGGTAAATTTGTTGAACACAGAGATTGATTAAACGTTTATTAAAAGTAAAACGTGAATAGTTTGGCAGGTAGCCAAGTAGCAACAAACAGCAGAGCAGCACGGAGTGACACACTCCACATGATAACAACATAGTGACAACATAGTGACACACTCCACATAATAACAACATAGTGACACACTCCACATAATAACAACATAGTGACAACATAGTGACACACTCCACATAATAACAACATAGTGACAACATAGTGACAACATAGTGACAACATAGTGACACACTCCACATAATAACAACATAGTGACAACATAGTGACACACTCCACATAATAACAACATAGTGACACACTCCACATGATAACAACATAGTGACAACATAGTGACAACATAGTGACAACATAGTGACACACTCCACATGATAACAACATAGTGACAACATAGTGACACACTCCACATAATAACAACATAGTGACAACATAGTGACACACTCCACATGATAACAACATAGTGACAACATAGTGACACACTCCACATGATAACAACATAGTGACAACATAGTGACACACTCCACATAATAACAACATAGTGACACACTCCACATATTAACAACATAGTGACAACATAGTGACACACTCCACATAATAACAACATAGTGACAACATAGTGACAACATAGTGACAACATAGTGACAACATAGTGACACACTCCACATAATAACAACATAGTGACAACATAGTGACACACTCCACATGATAACAACATAGTGACAACATAGTGACACACTCCACATGATAACAACATAGTGACAACATAGTGACACACTCCACATAATAACAACATAGTGACAACATAGTGACACACTCCACATAATAACAACATAGTGACAACATAGTGACACACTCCACATAATAACAACATAGTGACAACATAGTGACACACTCCACATAATAACAACATAGTGACAACATAGTGACACACTCCACATGATAACAACATAGTGACAACATAGTGACACACTCCACATAATAACAACATAGTGACAACATAGTGACAACATAGTGACAACATAGTGACACACTCCACATAATAACAACATAGTGACAACATAGTGACACACTCCACATAATAACAACATAGTGACAACATAGTGACACACTCCACATAATAACAACATAGTGACAACATAGTGACAACATAGTGACACACTCCACATAATAACAACATAGTGACAACATAGTGACACACTCCACATAATAACAACATAATAACAACATAGTAACAACATAGTGACACACTCCACATAATAACAACATAGTGACAACATAGTGACACACTCCACATAATAACAACATAGTGACAACATAGTGACACACTCCACATAATAACAACATAGTTACACACTCCACATAATAACAACATAGTGACAACATAGTGACACACTCCACATAATAACAACACAATAACAACATAATAAAGGGGGCGCGCATAGACAAGATGGCGTATTGAATAGAAAGCGGTACAAACCACCTCAAGATAAAAACATAATATTCAAAATCAGTAAGTTAGACTAAATATTAGCATTTCATATATTCGCAGTTAATATAATTCAATCTGGATAATAACATAAAACAGATCATAAGGCTAGAGAAATATATCGACAAATATTACATCAACACGCAACACCCAAACATGGCGGAAGATAAGCGAGGAGAGCCGATCCCCAAAAGAAAACGCGACTCTTCAACTGATACGGATGACATATGCTTTTCACCACTAGGTATGGTAAGTGTGGAAAGCGATCTGTTGAAGTCGATAAATGACAAATTGGGCATACTAGAACTGGTCAGTAAAGACGTAAAAGAGTTGAAAGCGAGTCTTCAAATGAGTGACGAAAAAGCTTTGGTAATAGAGAAAGAAACCAAAGAATTAAAAGTGACAGTCTCTAAAATAGAAACGAACGTTAGGGAACTAAAAAAGGAGAACAATCTTCTGAAAGCAGCCTTACTAGACATCCAAACTAGATCGATGAGGGAAAATCTAGTACTTACCGGTATTCAGGAAAAGGAGGGAGAAATAACAGAGAATGTTATGAAGGACTTCCTGCATACAGCGCTACAAATCCCACTCGAGGCTGTCGATAAAATCCAACTCGAACGTGTACATCGTTTAGGAAAAAGAGGACAGAAATATGAGCGCCCAATCGTTGCCAAATTTGCGTCTTTTAAGGAGAAAGCTATGGTGAAGAGCCTGGGAAAAAGACTTGCTGGCACAAAAATAGGCATGAATGATCAGTTCCCGAGGGAGATTGTAGAAAGGCGCAAAGTTCTGTATCCAATCTTCAAGGAAAACAGATTAAAAGGGAAGCGTGTTGCATTAGTGGTGGATAAATTATATATTGACAACCAAATGTTCAGAGACACAAAGACTACTCCATGGCTATTCTAAGTGGTAATAGAGGAGTCAAATATTGGAGCACCTGATAGGGATTGTAATATTAAATGACATTTATAGTAAGTATAGTATTGTATAAAACGATATAACAAGCAGAATAATACATATTTAAATACAAATAATTAGAACATGGCTTTTTTTGGCGGGAGGTTGTTGTTTTGGCGGATGGTTGTTGTGGTTGGTCCTGTGTTCTCTCTGGCGTCCTTTCCCCCTTGCGGCAGATGTGGATGCGGGTGCGTTTGCACGCTCGGCCCATTTCTTCCCCAGTCAACCATGTGGTATGCATTTTTGTGTTTGAAAAGGTGCGGCGTTAAATGAGTGAGAGGGGAAATGGTTGCATATCCCGGAGCCGACCGGGGGTCTGGGAGCAGGGGTACAGAGAGAGAGCTGTCAATTTTGTGTGGATGAGGGATATACATTTTTAAATATAGTATACAACTAATCTAATTTTCCATTGTCCTATCATGATGGAAAGATCCCTAACCCTATAACCTTGACACCCACCTGAGCGACCCATACACCAAAGAGACGTCCCATCTGTTTTATGGACCTGCTGTGAGTTGCCTATATGCAGCCAAAACAGAAAGATAAATGCGGTCAGAGACCTACTAGAGCAGCACCGCCCCGTCAAGATTCTGAGCCTGCCTGGCAGGGTTGGTCCTACAAAGCCAGAGCCCCCTGATGGGAGAGCATAATATACAAGGAAATTCTCAAAGCTGCTAACGAGAACCTTGACGACCTTTTACCTAGCCGGTGGGGATTCCGGTGGGGTACGCCCACCCAGGTAGTGGCAGTGCTGGCAACACTGGCTGCAGTAACCCATGGGGAGGGGGTCACACTCGGACAATCAGAGAGGGGGTTTATCATTGTAGCCCAGGTGGCACAAAATAATCAAAGGTCTGATCGCATGGAGATGCTTGGGAAAATGGTTAAAACAGGGGATCAGAGTGTTTGTGTCTCAGGTGAATAGGGTGATCTGATCTCCATCACCTAGGACTGGACATAGATTAAGTAGATTAATCAAATCTCACATTGTTATCAATTTCTACTCAATCTGCATGCTTTCTCAGTCAGCTTTAACTGTATCTGCACTCGTAGATCAAGTTATTTCTCGAGTTGGGCTCTGGGATATAACAGCTGTTGAGTATCTGTTTTTATGGTGGACTGTGGAGGGGAGGGGTTGAGTGTGTTGGAGTATGTGAGTATGTGCGTGTGTGCTTGTCTGACGTCTGTTGTGGGGGGTGGGGATGTTGGGGGGAGGGTATGGGATGGACCGCGGGAATTATTTGCTGGGATAATGATTACTTGTCAATGAATTAAATGTAATACAATGGCAATCCGGGTTATATGTTAGAATCCTACGCGTGAACTGCCGACATTATTACGCATATTAATTGATAATGATGAAAAATAGGATATGCATAATTAAAAAATAAATAAATAGATATATATATATAGAGGTGAAAGCATTGGAAATGCTTTTGGCGGTTGACCTGCTTTTGTTTTGTGGGTGGCACTATGTGCTGTTTTCGATGGATGGGTCCTGGCCTCTCGGGGCCTTAGGGATACGGAGGGACGTGGGTGGGATGCTGATCACGGCGATGACGGCTCAACTTGGGATGGGAAGGGGCTTTAGCGGGGGAATTAGTGGAGAACAATTGAAGGGCTACTCCGTAGCAATGCAAATATCACGGTACAGCTATATGGACACTCAATCATTACGCTATTTTTTATTGGTAAATTTACAAACATATATAATGATAAATAGACTTGAAACTTGTATCTCATTATGGTGTATGGTGAAATAAGTATAGCCAGTTATAATTGTAATGGCTTAGCTGATAATAACAAAAGAAGAACAATATTTACATGGCTCAAAGAGAAGGAATATAATATCTATTGTATACAGGAAACTCATTCAACAATTCGAGATGAAGTAGCGTGGAAAAAAGAATGGGGGGAAATATACTTCTCCCATGGGCAAAGAAATTCAAAAGGGGGTGATGATATTAATTAATAGTAATTTCGATCCAAATGTGCAAATTGTACAAATAGATACACAAGGTAGATGGATTATTTTAAATATGTTATTGGACCATAAACAGATATGGCTCATTAACCTTTATGGACCAAATAATGATGATCCACAATTCTTTGACAATATATATAATAAATTATCAAGCCTGCAAGCAACTCAAGACAATATTATTATGGTGGGGGGATTATAATACTGTTTTAAATAGCTCAATGGACCGTAAAGGAAATCACACCACAAACAATCACCCACATGCTCTTAAGGAAATTGTGAATGTCATGGATACATTAGAACTAGTAGATATATGGAGGCTTAAATATACTGATCTAGTGAGATATACATGGCGGAGACTGAATCAAGCTAGTCGTCTTGACTTCTTTCTTATCTCATTCTCGTTGGCACCAAAAGTAAAAAAAGTGTTGATAGGGGACAGAATGCGGTCAGACCATCATGTAATAGGCATATATATTACTCTTACTGAATTTCCACGTGGGCGAGGATATTGGAAATTTAATCAAAGCCTATTGGATGATAATTTATTTATAATTAGAACAAAGGAATTTATAACTGATTTTTTCCAACATAACATAGGTACAGCGAATCCCCTTATTGTATGGGACACCTTTAAATGTGCCTTTAGAGGCCATGCAATTCAGTACTCATCTCGAAAACAAAAGCAATTTAGGTCAAAAGAGTTTATACTAAGAAAGGAAATAGAAAGTCTAACAGAACAGATAGATGGCAATAAAAACTGTAACATAGAGGCTCAGAATAAATTAGAGGAAAAACAAAAAGAAATGGAGAAATTTATTCAAGAAAGATCAAGTGTAACATATTATAAAAATAAAGCAAACTGGATGGAATATGGGGGAAAAATGCACAAAATTCTTTTTTAATCTTCAACATAGGAATGCTACCAAAAGAACTTAATGAAACTGGTTACAATTGACGGAGTCACCCATGATTCACCAAATGACATTTTGAAGGAAGAAACAAAGTACTTTAAGCATATGTTTTCTTTTCAGTCGCCTCCATCTCCTCTAACTGAAGCTAATTGTAGAGATTTTTTTCTATTGATAATGTCAAATTAACAGCCACACAGAAAGACTCATGTGAAGGTGAAATTACAGAGGAGGAACTTCTGGATGCAATTAAAGACTTTAAGTCTGGGAAAACTCCAGGGTTGGATGGCATACCAGTCGAGGTATACCAAACCTTTTTGATATACTAAGAGGACCGTTATTAGCATGTTTTAACCACTCCTATGTAAATGGTAGATTATCTGACACTCAAGAAGAAGGACTGATCTCATTATTACTGAAACAGGATACAAGTGGAAAATATAAAGATCCAGTCCATTTACAAAATTGGAGGCCCCTTACACTTCAGTGTTGTGATGCAAAAATCCTAGCAAAATGTATAGCGCATAGAATTAAAAAGGTATTGCCGGATATTATTCATTCTAATCAGACAGGTTTTTTACATGGAAGATACATTGGAGATAATATAAGGCAAGTATTGGAAACATTAGAACACTATGGAAAATATGGGAAACCAGGCCTGCTATTCATAGCAGACTTCGAAAAGGCATTTGATAAAGTTCGACTGGGGTTTATATATAAATGCCTGGAGCATTTCAATTTTGGAGAATCTCTTATAAAATGGGTCAAAATCATGTATAGTAACCCTAGGTGTAAAATAGTAAATAATGGCTATTTCTCAGAAAGTTTTAAACTGTCAAGAGGAGTGAAACAAGGTTGTCCACTATCGGCATATCTATTTATTGTGGCCATCGAGATGTTAGCGATTAAAATCAGATCTAATAATAATATCAGAGGATTAGAAATAAAGACCTTAAAAACAAAGGTGGCATTGTACGCTGATGATTCATGTTTTTTTTTAAATCCACAACTAGAATCCCTCCACAGCCTCATAGAGGATCTAGATACATTTTCTAACCTCTCTGGATTACAACCAAATTATGACAAATGTACTATATTACGTATTGGATCACTAAAAAATACAATTTTTACATTACCATGTAGTTTACCAATAAAATGGTCTGATGGTGATGTGGATATACTCGGAATACATATCCCAAAGGAAATAAATGATCTCACTTCAATAAATTTTAATAGAAAATTAGCAAAAATAGATAAGATCTTACTACCATGGAAAGGAAAATACCTGTCAATTTGTGGAAAAATCACCCTGATTAACTCATTAGTATTATCACAGTTTACCTATTTGCTTATGGTCTTGCCTACGCCTAGCGAACAGTTTTTTAAATTATATGAGAAAAAAATATTCAATTTTATTTGGAACGGCAAGCCAGACAAAATTAAAAGAGCATATTTATATAATGAATATGAATTCGGAGGACAGAAATTATTAAATATTAAAGCATTAGACCTATCACTAAAAGCTTCAGTCTTACAAAAGTTATACTTAAATCCGAACTGGTTCTCAAGCAAATTAGTAAGATTGTCTCACCCAATGTTCAAGAAAGGCCTTTTTCCCTTTATTCAGATTACAACCTCACACTTTCAGTTATTTGAAAAGGAAATAATCTCCCAAATGTCACTATTTCTAAAACAAGCCATAGAAAGTTGGTTGCAATTTCAATTTAATCCTCCAGAAACGACAGAACAAATAATGCAACAAATATTGTGGTTAAATTCAAATATACTAATTGACAAAAAACCTTTATTTTTTGACAGAATGTTTAAAAAAGGTATAATCTTTGTAAATGATATCATCGGTAGGACTGGTGGAGTTATGACGCACATGCAGCTAACAAAAACATATGGAAATGTCTGCTCTACCCAAAATTACAACCAAATAATGGCAGCATTACCGCAAAAATGGAAGAGGAAAGTGGAGGGGGGAGAAAGTAAGGAACTTGTCTGTCGGCCTTGCATTAAAGAACATAATTGGTTAAGGAAAACTGTGATAAATAAAAAAATATATCAGTTTCACTTAAGGACCAAAGGATTGACAGCCGTCCCATATAGATTGCAAAATAGTTGGGAAGAGATCTTTGATGTACCGATCCCATGGCATAGTGTTTATGAACTGACACGCAAAACGACACCGGATTCAAAAATTAGAATCTTTCAATTTAAATTATTATATAAAATCCTTGCTACCAATATAATGTTATTTATATGGGGGATACAATCTTCCCAGCTCTGCAGATTTTGCTGTGAAGAGACGGAATCATTGGACCATTTGTTTTGGTTCTGTCCATTTGTAGCTTGTTTTTGGACACTGGTCCAGGAATGGCTAAAGGATTGCAATATTTACCTGGAACTAACCTTGCAGATAGCATTACTGGGTGATCTGAAAAGTCATAGTCAATCAATCAATAATATAATAATACTTTTAGCAAAGCTGTTTATTTTTAACTCTCAATCTGTAGAAGCAATGAGAATAGAAAGGTTCAGAATTATTGTAAAACATCACAGTACGGTTGAAATATATATGGCAAATAGAAATCCTATATGGATGGTGTTAAGAGATAGATGGGAGGTATTGAATAGAGTTGAAGGATGGGACTAATAACAAATAACAACAAATAATAACAAAGATAGCTAATAATGTAAAGCATACTGTGTCCATAATAAGTATATAGGCTGTATGTTGGGAGCTTTTGGGAAAGAGCACAGTTAGAAAGATATGGCATATAGAAGCAAACCGGATGGACATCATGAAAACGATCGGAGAGGTTGAGAGTAGAAGTAGTTCAGGAGCAAAAAATAAATAAATAATAATAATAATAATAATGATATATATGTATGTATGTATATGTATATATATATGTATATATATAATAGAATTATTGTAAAATTAACTGTGTCCATAAGGTGTAGATAGTAAGTATAGACCGGAAGTAGAGACCTGGGCATTGTTGTTCACTAATTTACTCCAAGTAGGGAAAGGATGGTGGGGTTGAAAAGTAATAAAGGGGAGTATATATAAAAAAATAAAAAAAAAAAAAAAAATGGGGGATTGGAAGTGATGCAGACAATTACATTGATAGAAGATACAATCTATCTGCAATATTAAGCTGATCCATTCCCAAAAAAAAAAAAAAAAAAAAAAAACAACATAATAACAACATAGTGACACACTCCACATAATAACAACATAGTGACAACATAGTGACACACTCCACATAATAACAACATAGTGACAACATAGTGACACACTCCACATAATAACAACATAGTTACACACTCCACATAATAACAACATAGTGACAACATAGTGACACACTCCACATAATAACAACACAATAACAACATAATAACAACATAGTGACACACTCCACATAATAACAACATAGTGACAACATAGTGACACACTCCACATAATAACAACATAGTGACAACATAGTGATACACTCCAAATGATAACAACATAGTGACACACTCCACATAATAACAACATAGTGACAACATAGTGACACACTCCACATGATAACAACATAGTGACACACTCCACATAATAACAACATAGTGACAACATAGTGACACACTCCACATAATAACACCATAGTTACACACTCCACATAATAACAACATAGTGACAACGTAGTGACACACTCCACATAATAACAACATAGTGATACACTCCACATAATAACAACATAGTGACACACTCCACATAATAACAACATAGTGACACACTCCACATAATAACAACATAGTGACAACATAGTGACACACTCCACATAATAACAACATAGTGACAACATAGTGACACACTCCACATAATAACAACATAGTGACAACATAGTGACACACTCCACATAATAACAACATAGTTACACACTCCACATAATAACAACATAGTGACAACATAGTGACACACTCCACATAATAACAACACAATAACAACATAATAACAACATAGTGACACACTCCACATAATAACAACATAGTGACAACATAGTGACACACTCCACATAATAACAACATAGTGACAACATAGTGATACACTCCAAATGATAACAACATAGTGACACACTCCACATAATAACAACATAGTGACAACATAGTGACACACTCCACATGATAACAACATAGTGACACACTCCACATAATAACAACATAGTGACAACATAGTGACACACTCCACATAATAACACCATAGTTACACACTCCACATAATAACAACATAGTGACAACGTAGTGACACACTCCACATAATAACAACATAGTGATACACTCCACATAATAACAACATAGTGACACACTCCACATAATAACAACATAGTGACACACTCCACATAATAACAACATAGTGACAACATAGTGACACACTCCACATAATAACAACATAGTGACAACATAGTGACACACTCCACATAATAACAACATAGTGACAACATAGTGACACACTCCACATAATAACAACATAGTGACAACATAGTGACAACATAGTGACACACTCCACATAATAACAACATAGTGACACACTCCACATAATAACAACATAGTGACACACTCCACATAATAACAACATAGTGACAACATAGTGACACACTCCACATAATAACAACATAGTGACAACATAGTGACACACTCCACATAATAACAACATAGTGACAACATAGTGACACACTCCACATAATAACAACATAGTGACAACATAGTGACAACATAATAACAACATAGTGACACACTCCACATAATAACAACATAGTGACAACATAGTGACACACTCCACATAATAACAACATAGTGACACACTCCACATAATAACAACATAGTGACAACATAGTGACACACTCCACATAATAACAACATAGTGACACACTCCACATAATAACAACATAGTGACAACATAGTGACACACTCCACATAATAACAACATAGTGACAACATAGTGACACACTCCACATAATAACAACATAGTTACACACTCCACATAATAACAACATAGTGACAACATAGTGACACACTCCACATAATAACAACATAGTGACAACATAGTGACAACATAGTGACAACATAGTGACAACAAAGTGACAACATAGTGACAACAAAGTGACAACATAGTGACACACTCCACATAATAACAACATAGTGACACACTCCACATGATAACAACATAGTGACACACTCCACATAATAACAACATAGTGACACACTCCACATAATAACAACATAGTGACACACTCCACATAATAACAACATAGTGACAACATAGTGACACACTCCACATAATAACAACATAGTGACAACATAGTGACAACATAGTGACACACTCCACATAATAACAACATAGTGACAACATAGTGACACACTCCACATAATAACAACATAGTGACAACATAGTGACACACTCCACATAATAACAACATAGTGACAACATAGTGACACACTCCACATAATAACAACATAGTGACAACATAGTGACACACTCCACATAATAACAACATAGTGACAACAAAGTGACACACTCCACATAATAACAACATAGTGACACACTCCACATAATAACAACATAGTGACAACATAGTGACACACTCCACATAATAACAACATAGTGACAACATAGTGACAACAAAGTGACACACTCCACATAATAACAACATAGTGACAACATAGTGACACACTCCACATAATAACAACATAGTGACAACATAGTGATACACTCCACATAATAACAACATAGTGACACACTCCACATGATAACAACATAGTGACACACTCCACATAATAACAACATAGTGACACACTCCACATAATAACAACATTGTGACACACTCCACATAATAACAACATAGTGACAACATAGTGATACACTCCACATAATAACAACATAGTGACAACATAGTGACACACTCCACATAATAACAACATAGTGACAACATAGTGACACACTCCACATAATAACAACATAGTGACAACATAGTGACACACTCCACATAATAACAACATAGTGATACACTCCACATAATAACAACATAGTGACAACATAGTGATACACTCCACATAATAACAACATAGTGACACACTCCACATGATAACAACATAGTGACACACTCCACATAATAACAAAATAGTGACACACTCCACATAATAACAACATAGTGACACACTCCACATAATAACAACATAGTGACACACTCCACATAATAACAACATAGTGACAACATAGTGACACACTCCACATAATAACAACATAGTGACAACATAGTGACACACTCCACATAATAACAACATAGTGACAACATAGTGACACACTCCACATAATAACAACATAGTGACACACTCCACATGATAACAACATAGTGACACACTCCACATAATAACAACATAGTGACACACTCCACATAATAACAACATAGTGACACACTCCACATAATAACAACGTAGTGACACACTCCACATAATAACAACATAGTGACAACATAGTGATACACTCCACATAATAACAACATAGTGACACACTCCACATGATAACAACATAGTGACACACTCCACATAATAACAACATAGTGACACACTCCACATAATAACAACATAGTGACACACTCCACATGATAACAACATAGTGACAACATAGTGATACACTCCACATAATAACAACATAGTGACAACATAGTGACACACTCCACATAATAACAACATAGTGACAACATAGTGACACACTCCACATGATAACAACATAGTGACACACTCCACATAATAACAACATAGTGACAACATAGTGACACACTCCACATGATAACAACATAGTGACACACTCCACATAATAACAACATAATAACAACATAGTGACACACTCCACATAATAACAACATAGTGACACACTCCACATAATAACAACATAGTGACAACATAG
This sequence comes from Coregonus clupeaformis, assembly GCF_020615455.1. Lineage (NCBI taxonomy): Eukaryota > Metazoa > Chordata > Actinopteri > Salmoniformes > Salmonidae > Coregonus > Coregonus clupeaformis. Next base: position 157,619 of record NW_025534130.1, read on the forward strand.
TGACACACTCCACATAATAACAACATAGTGACAACATAGTGACACTCCACATAATAACAACATAGTGACACACTCCACATAATAACAACATAGTGACAACATAGTGATACACTCCACATAATAACAACATAGTGACAACATAGTGATACACTCCACATAATAACAACATAGTGACACACTCCACATAATAACAACATAGTGACACACTCCACATAATAACAACATAGTGACACACTCCACATAATAACAGCATAGTGACAACATAGTGACACACTCCACATAATAACAACATAGTGACAACATAGTGACACACTCCACATGATAACAACATAGTGACACACTCCACATAATAACAACATAGTGACAACATAGTGACACACTCCACATGATAACAACATAGTGACACACTCCACATAATAACAACATAATAACAACATAGTGACACACTCCACATGATAACAACATAGTGACACACTCCACATAATAACAACATAGTGACAACATAGTGATACACTCCACATAATAACAACATAGTGACAACATAGTGATACACTCCACATAATAACAACATAGTGACACACTCCACATAATAACAACATAGTGACACACTCCACATAATAACAACATAGTGACACACTCCACATAATAACAGCATAGTGACAACATAGTGACACACTCCACATAATAAAAACATAGTGACAACATAGTGACACACTCCACATAATAACAACATAGTGACAACATAGTGACACACTCCACATAATAACAACATAGTGACACACTCCACATGATAACAACATAGTGACAACATAGTGACACACTCCATATAATAACAACATAGTGACACACTCCACATAATAACAACATAGTGACAACATAGTGACACACTCCACATAATAACAACATAGTGACAACATAGTGACACACTCAACATAATAACAACGTAGTGACACACTCCACATGATAACAACATAGTGACACACTCCACATAATAACAACATAGTGACAACATAGTGACACACTCCACATAATAACAACATAGTGACACACTCCACATAATAACAACATAGTGACACACTCCACATGATAACAACATAGTGACAACATAGTGACACACTCCACATAATAACAACATAGTGACAACATAGTGACAACATAGTGACAACATAGCGACACACTCCACATAATAACAACATAGTGACACACTCCACATAATAACAACATAGTGACAACATAGTGACACACTCCACATAATAACAACATAGTGACACACTCCACATAATAACAACATAGTGACACACTCCACATAATAACAACATAGTGACAACATAGTGACACACTCCACATAATAACAACATAGTGACAACATAGTGACAACATAGTGACAACATAGCGACACACTCCACATAATAACAACATAGTGACAACTCTCCACATCTTCTTGCTTAGATAACAACATCCTATCAATATACACCTAATCCTAACCCAGTAACTCTTCTCTCCTCCAGATTGCTAAATTGCGTCAGCAACTCCAGCGCAGTAAGCGCAGCAGCCGTCACCGCAGGGACAAGGACCGCAAGTCCCCCTTCAACGGTAGTCATGGTGCCATCATCCAGTCACAGGTACACTACTCCTAACCCTAACCCTAACCCTAACCCCCTTCAACGGTAGTCATGGTGCCATCATCCAGTCACAGGTACACTACTCCTTACCCTAACCCTAACCCCCTTCAACGGTAGTCATGGTGCCATCATCCAGTCACAGGTACACTACTCCTTACCCTAACCCTAACCCCCTTCAACGGTAGTCATGGTGCCATCATCCAGTCACAGGTACACTACTCCTTACCCTAACCCTAACCCCCTTCAACGGTAGTCATGCTGCCATCATCCAGTCACAGGTACACTACTCCTTACCCTAACCCTAACCCCCTTCAACGGTAGTCATGCTGCCATCATCCAGTCACAGGTACACTACCCTGAGCCTCATTCTATCTACTCCTTACCCTAACCCTAACCCCCTTCAACGGTAGTCATGGTGCCATCATCCAGTCACAGGTACACTACTCCTTACCCTAACCCTAACCCCCTTCAACGGTAGTCATGCTGCCATCATCCAGTCACAGGTACACTACCCTAACCCTAACCCTAACCCCCTTCAACGGTAGTCATGGTGCCATCATCCAGTCACAGGTACACTACTCCTTACCCTAACCCTAACCCCCTTCAACGGTAGTCATGGTGCCATCATCCAGTCACAGGTACACTACTCCTTACCCTAACCCTAACCCCCTTCAACGGTAGTCATGGTGCCATCATCCAGTCACAGGTACACTACTCCTTACCCTAACCCTAACCCCCTTCAACGGTAGTCATGCTGCCATCATCCAGTCACAGGTACACTACTCCTTACCCTAACCCTAACCCCCCTTCAACGGTAGTCATGCTGCCATCATCCAGTCACAGGTACACTACCCTGAGCCTCATTCTATCTACTCCTTACCCTAACCCTAACCCCCTTCAACGGTAGTCATGGTGCCATCATCCAGTCACAGGTACACTACTCCTTACCCTAACCCTAACCCCCTTCAACGGTAGTCATGCTGCCATCATCCAGTCACAGGTACACTACCCTAACCCTAACCCTAACCCCCTTCAACGGTAGTCATGCTGCCATCATCCAGTCACAGGTACACTACTCCTTACCCTAACCCTAACCCTAACCCTAACCCCCTTCAACGGTAGTCATGGTGCCATCATCCAGTCACAGGTACACTACTCCTTACCCTAACCCTAACCCTAACCCTAACCCTAACCCAAGTCCCCCTTCAACGGTAGTCATGGTGCCATCATCCAGTCACAGGTACACTACTCCTTACCCTAACCCTAACCCTAACCCAAGTCCCCCTTCAACGGTAGTCATGCTGCCATCATCCAGTCACAGGTACACTACTCCTTACCCTAACCTTTAGTTACCCTAGTCCCCCTTCAACGGTAGTCATGGTGCCATCATCCATTCACAGGTACACTACCCTGAGCCTCATTCTATCTACTCCTTACCCCTAACCCTAACCCTAACCCTAACCCTAGTCCCCCTTCAACGGTAGTCATGCTGCCATCATCCAGTCACAGGTACACTACTCCTTACCCTTACCCTAACCCTAACCCTAACCCCCTTCAACGGTAGTCATGGTGCCATCATCCAGTCACAGGTACACTACTCCTTACCCTAACCCTAACCCTAACCCTAACCCCTAACCCAAGTCCCCCTTCAACGGTAGTCATGGTGCCATCATCCAGTCACAGGTACACTACTCCTTACCCTAACCCTAACCCTAACCCTAACCCTAACCCAAGTCCCCCTTCAACGGTAGTCATGCTGCCATCATCCAGTCACAGGTACACTACTCCTTACCCTAACCTTTAGTTACCCTAGTCCCCCTTCAACGGTAGTCATGGTGCCATCATCCAGTCACAGGTACACTACCCTGAGCCTCATTCTATCTACTCCTTACCCCTAACCCTAACCCTAACCCTAACCCCCTTCAACGGTAGTCATGCTGCCATCATCCAGTCACAGGTACACTACCCTAACCCTAACCCTAACCCCCTTCAACGGTAGTCATGGTGCCATCATCCAGTCACAGGTACACTACTCCTTACCCTAACCCTAACCCCCTTCAACGGTAGTCATGGTGCCATCATCCAGTCACAGGTACACTACTCCTTACCCTAACCCTAACCCCCTTCAACGGTAGTCATGGTGCCATCATCCAGTCACAGGTACACTACTCCTTACCCTAACCCTAACCCCCTTCAACGGTAGTCATGCTGCCATCATCCAGTCACAGGTACACTACTCCTTACCCTAACCCTAACCCCCTTCAACGGTAGTCATGCTGCCATCATCCAGTCACAGGTACACTACCCTGAGCCTCATTCTATCTACTCCTTACCCTAACCCTAACCCCCTTCAACGGTAGTCATGGTGCCATCATCCAGTCACAGGTACACTACTCCTTACCCTAACCCTAACCCCCTTCAACGGTAGTCATGCTGCCATCATCCAGTCACAGGTACACTACCCTAACCCTAACCCTAACCCCCTTCAACGGTAGTCATGCTGCCATCATCCAGTCACAGGTACACTACTCCTTACCCTAACCCTAACCCTAACCCTAACCCCTTCAACGGTAGTCATGGTGCCATCATCCAGTCACAGGTACACTACTCCTTACCCTAACCCTAACCCTAACCCTAACCCTAACCCAAGTCCCCCTTCAACGGTAGTCATGGTGCCATCATCCAGTCACAGGTACACTACTCCTTACCCTAACCCTAACCCTAACCCAAGTCCCCCTTCAACGGTAGTCATGCTGCCATCATCCAGTCACAGGTACACTACTCCTTACCCTAACCTTTAGTTACCCTAGTCCCCCTTCAACGGTAGTCATGGTGCCATCATCCAGTCACAGGTACACTACCCTGAGCCTCATTCTATCTACTCCTTACCCCTAACCCTAACCCTAACCCTAACCCTAGTCCCCCTTCAACGGTAGTCATGCTGCCATCATCCAGTCACAGGTACACTACTCCTTACCCTTACCCTAACCCTAACCCTAACCCCCTTCAACGGTAGTCATGGTGCCATCATCCAGTCACAGGTACACTACTCCTTACCCTAACCCTAACCCTAACCCTAACCCTAACCCAAGTCCCCCTTCAACGGTAGTCATGGTGCCATCATCCAGTCACAGGTACACTACTCCTTACCCTAACCCTAACCCTAACCCTAACCCTAACCCAAGTCCCCTTCAACGGTAGTCATGCTGCCATCATCCAGTCACAGGTACACTACTCCTTACCCTAACCTTTAGTTACCCTAGTCCCCCTTCAACGGTAGTCATGGTGCCATCATCCAGTCACAGGTACACTACCCTGAGCCTCATTCTATCTACTCCTTACCCCTAACCCTAACCCTAACCCTAACCCCCTTCAACGGTAGTCATGCTGCCATCATCCAGTCACAGGTACACTACCCTGAGCCTCATTCTATCTACTCCTTAACCCTAACCCTAACCCTAACCCTAACCCCCTTCAACGGTAGTCATGCTGCCATCATCCAGTCACAGGTACACTACCCTGAGCCTCATTCTATCTACTCCTTACCCTAACCTTTAGTTACATAGTGTACCCTAACCCTAACCTTTAGTTACCGTGTACCCTAACCCTAACCTTTAGTTACATAGTGTACCCTAATCCTAACCTTTAGTTACCGTGTACCCTAACCTTTAGTTACCGTGTACCCTTACCCTAACCTTTAGTTACAGAGTGTACCCTAACCCTAACCTTTAGTTACATAGTGTACCCTAACCCTAACCTTTAGTTACCGTGTACCCTAACCCTAACCTGTAGTTACATAGTGTACCCTAACCCTAACCTTTAGTTACTGTGTACCCTAACCTTTAGTTACAGAGTGTACCCTAACCTTTAGTCACAGAGTGTACCCTAACCTTGTGGTCCTCTGTAGCTCAGCTGGTAGAGCACGGCGCTTGTAACGCCAAGGTAGTGGGTTCGATCCCCGGGACCACCCATACACAAAAAAAAAAATAATGTATGCACGCATGACTGTAAGTCGCTTTGGATAAAAGCGTCTGCTAAATGGCATATTATTATTATTATTATTATTATTATTTAGTTACAGTGTACCCTAACCTTTAGTTAAAGAGTGTACCCTAACCCTAACCTTTAGTTACAGTGTACCCTAACCTTTAGTTACAGAACGTACCCTAACCCTAACCTTTAGTCACAGTGTACCCTAACCTTTAGTTACAGAACGTACCCTAACCTTTAGTCACAGAGTGTACCCTAACCCTAACCTTTAGTTACAGAGTGTACCCTAACCTTTAGTTACAGAGTGTACCCTAACCCTAACCTTTAGTTACAGAGTGTACCCTAACCCTAACCTTTAGTCACAGAGTGTACCCTAACCTTTAGTTACAGAGTGTACCCTAACCCTAACCTTTAGTTACAGAGTGTACCCTAACCCTAACCTTTAGCCACAGAACGTACCCTAACCTTTAGTCACAGAGTGTACCCTAAACCTAACCTTTAGTTACAGAGTGTACCCTAACCTTTAGTCACAGAGTGTACCGTAAACCTAACCTTTAGTCACAGAGTGTACCCTAACCCTAACCTTTAGTTACAGAGTGTACCCTAACCTTTAGTTACAGAGTGTACCCTAACCCTAACCTTTAGTTACAGAGTGTACCCTAACCCTAACCTTTAGTTACAGAGTGTACACTAACCCTAACCTTTAGTCACAGAGTGTACCCTAACCCTAACCTTTAGTTACAGAGTGTACCCTAACCCTAACCTTTAGTTACAGAGTGTACCCTAACCCTAACCTTTAGTTACAGAGTGTGCCCTAACCCTAACCTTTAGTTACAGAGTGTACACTAACCCTAACCTTTAGTCACAGAGTGTACCCTAACCCTAACCTTTAGTCACAGAGTGTACCCTAACCCTAACCTTTAGTTACAGAGTGTACCCTAACCCTAACCTTTAGTCACAGAACGTACCCTAACCTTTAGTCACAGAGTGTACCCTAAACCTAACCTTTAGTTACAGAGTGTACCCTAACCTTTAGTCACAGAGTGTACCCTAAACCTAACCTTTAGTTACAGAGTGTACCCTAACCCTAACCTTTAGTTACAGAGTGTACCCTAACCTTTAGTTACAGTGTACCCAAACCCTAACCTTTAGTTACAGTGTACCCTAACCTTTAGTTACAGAGTGTACCCTAACCCTAACCTTTAGTTACAGAGTGTACTATAACCCTAAACTTTAGTTACAGAGTGTACCCTAACCATAGTTACAGAGTGTACCCTTACCTTTAGTTACAGAGTGTACCCTAACCCTAACCGTTAGTTACAGAGTGTACCCTAACCCTAACCTTTAGTTACAGAGTGTACCCTAACCCTAACCTTTAGTTACAGAGTGTACCCTAACCCTAACCTTTAGTTACAGAGTGTACCCTAACCCTAACCTTTAGTTACAGAGTGTACCCTAACCCTAACCTTTAGTTACAGAGTGTACACTAACCCTAACCTTTAGTTACAGAGAGTACCCTAACCCTAACCTTTAGTTACAGAGTGTACCCTAACCCTAAACTTTAGTTACAGAGTGTACCCTAACCCTAACCTTTAGTCACAGAGTGTATCCTAACCCTAACCTTTAGTTACAGAGTGTACCCTAACCTTTAGTTACAGAGTGTACCCTTACCTTTAGTTACAGAGTGTACCCTAACCCTAACCTTTAGTTACAGAGTGTACCCTAACCCTAACCTTTAGTTACAGAGTGTACCCTAACCCTAACCTTTAGTTACAGAGTGTACCCTAACCCTAACCTTTAGTCACAGAATGTACCCTAACCTTTAGTCACAGAGTGTACCCTAAACCTAACCTTTAGTTACAGAGTGTACCCTAACCTTTAGTCACAGAGTGTACCCTAAACCTAACCTTTAGTCACAGAGTGTACCCTAACCCTAACCTTTAGTTACAGAGTGTACCCTAACCTTTAGTTACAGTGTACCCAAACCCTAACCTTTAGTTACAGTGTACCCTACCCTTTAGTTACAGAGTGTACCCTAACCCTAACCTTTAGTTACAGAGTGTACACTAACCCTAACCTTTAGTTACAGAGAGTACCCTAACCCTAACCTTTAGTTACAGAGTGTACCCTAACCCTAACCTTTAGTTACAGAGTGTACCCTAACCCTAACCTTTAGTTACAGAGTGTACCCTAACCCTAACCTTTAGTTACAGAGTGTACCCTAACCTTTAGTTACAGAGTGTACCCTAACCCTAACATTTAGTTACAGAGTGTACCCTAACCCTAACCTTTAGTTACAGAGTGTACCCTAACCTTTAGTTACAGAGTGTACCCTAACCCTAACCTTTAGTTACAGAGTGTACCCTAACCCTAACCTTTAGTCACAGAGTGTACCCTAACCCTAACCTTTAGTCACAGTGTACCCTAACCTTTAGTTACAGAACGTACCCTAATCTTTAGTCACAGAGTGTACCCTAACCCTAACATTTAGTTACAGAGTGTACCCTAACCTTTAGTTACAGAGTGTACCCTTACCTTTAGTTACAGAGTGTACCCTAACCCTAACCTTTAGTTACAGAGTGTACCCTAACCCTAACCTTTAGTCACAGAACGTACCCTAACCTTTAGTCACAGAGTGTACCCTAAACCTAACCTTTAGTTACAGAGTGTACCCTAACCTTTAGTCACAGAGTGTACCCTAAACCTAACCTTTAGTCACAGTGTACCCTAACCCTAACCTTTAGTTACAGAGTGTACCCTAACCTTTAGTTACAGAGTGTACCCTAACCCTAACCTTTAGTTACAGAGTGTACCCAAACCCTAACCTTTAGTTACAGTGTACCCTAACCTTTAGTTACAGAGTGTACCCTAACCCTAACCTTTAGTCACAGAACGTACCCTAACCTTTAGTCACAGAGTGTACCCTAAACCTAACCTTTAGTTACAGAGTGTACCCTAACCTTTAGTCACAGAGTGTACCCTAAACCTAACCTTTAGTTACAGAGTGTACCCTAACCCTAACCTTTAGTTACAGAGTGTACCCTAACCTTTAGTTACAGTGTACCCAAACCCTAACCTTTAGTTACAGTGTACCCTAACCTTTAGTTACAGAGTGTACCCTAACCCTAACCTTTAGTTACAGAGTGTACTATAACCCTAAACTTTAGTTACAGAGTGTACCCTAACCTTTAGTTACAGAGTGTACCCTTACCTTTAGTTACAGAGTGTACCCTAACCCTAACCGTTAGTTACAGAGTGTACCCTAACCCTAACCTTTAGTTACAGAGTGTACCCTAACCCTAACCTTTAGTTACAGAGTGTACCCTAACCCTAACCTTTAGTTACAGAGTGTACCCTAACCCTAACCTTTAGTCACAGAATGTACCCTAACCTTTAGTCACAGAGTGTACCCTAAACCTAACCTTTAGTTACAGAGTGTACCCTAACCTTTAGTCACAGAGTGTACCCTAAACCTAACCTTTAGTCACAGAGTGTACCCTAACCCTAACCTTTAGTTACAGAGTGTACCCTAACCTTTAGTTACAGTGTACCCAAACCCTAACCTTTAGTTACAGTGTACCCTACCCTTTAGTTACAGAGTGTACCCTAACCCTAACCTTTAGTTACAGAGTGTACACTAACCCTAACCTTTAGTTACAGAGAGTACCCTAACCCTAACCTTTAGTTACAGAGTGTACCCTAACCCTAACCTTTAGTTACAGAGTGTACCCTAACCCTAACCTTTAGTTACAGAGTGTACCCTAACCCTAACCTTTAGTTACAGAGTGTACCCTAACCTTTAGTTACAGAGTGTACCCTAACCCTAACATTTAGTTACAGAGTGTACCCTAACCCTAACCTTTAGTTACAGAGTGTACCCTAACCTTTAGTTACAGAGTGTACCCTAACCCTAACCTTTAGTTACAGAGTGTACCCTAACCCTAACCTTTAGTCACAGAGTGTACCCTAACCCTAACCTTTAGTCACAGTGTACCCTAACCTTTAGTTACAGAACGTACCCTAACCTTTAGTCACAGAGTGTACCCTAACCCTAACATTTAGTTACAGAGTGTACCCTAACCTTTAGTTACAGAGTGTACCCTTACCTTTAGTTACAGAGTGTACCCTAACCCTAACCTTTAGTTACAGAGTGTACCCTAACCCTAACCTTTAGTCACAGAACGTACCCTAACCTTTAGTCACAGAGTGTACCCTAAACCTAACCTTTAGTTACAGAGTGTACCCTAACCTTTAGTCACAGAGTGTACCCTAAACCTAACCTTTAGTCACAGTGTACCCTAACCCTAACCTTTAGTTACAGAGTGTACCCTAACCTTTAGTTACAGAGTGTACCCTAACCCTAACCTTTAGTTACAGAGTGTACCCTAACCCTAACCTTTAGTTACAGAGTGTACCCAAACCCTAACCTTTAGTTACAGTGTACCCTAACCTTTAGTTACAGAGTGTACCCTAACCCTAACCTTTAGTCACAGAACGTACCCTAACCTTTAGTCACAGAGTGTACCCTAAACCTAACCTTTAGTTACAGAGTGTACCCTAACTTTTAGTCACAGAGTGTACCCTAAACCTAACCTTTAGTTACAGAGTGTACCCTAACCCTAACCTTTAGTTACAGAGTGTACCCTAACCTTTAGTTACAGTGTACCCAAACCCTAACCTTTAGTTACAGTGTACCCTAACCTTTAGTTACAGAGTGTACCCTAACCCTAACCTTTAGTTACAGAGTGTACTATAACCCTAAACTTTAGTTACAGAGTGTACCCTAACCTTTAGTTACAGAGTGTACCCTTACCTTTAGTTACAGAGTGTACCCTAACCCTAACCGTTAGTTACAGAGTGTACCCTAACCCTAACCTTTAGTTACAGAGTGTACCCTAACCCTAACCTTTAGTTACAGAGTGTACCCTAACCCTAACCTTTAGTTACAGAGTGTACCCTAACCCTAACCTTTAGTTACAGAGTGTACCCTAACCCTAACCTTTAGTTACAGAGTGTACACTAACCCTAACCTTTAGTTACAGAGAGTACCCTAACCCTAACCTTTAGTTACAGAGTGTACCCTAACCCTAAACTTTAGTTACAGAGTGTACCCTAACCCTAACCTTTAGTCACAGAGTGTATCCTAACCCTAACCTTTAGTTACAGAGTGTACCCTAACCTTTAGTTACAGAGTGTACCCTTACCTTTAGTTACAGAGTGTACCCTAACCCTAACCTTTAGTTACAGAGTGTACCCTAACCCTAACCTTTAGTTACAGAGTGTACCCTAACCCTAACCTTTAGTTACAGAGTGTACCCTAACCCTAACCTTTAGTCACAGAATGTACCCTAACCTTTAGTCACAGAGTGTACCCTAAACCTAACCTTTAGTTACAGAGTGTACCCTAACCTTTAGTCACAGAGTGTACCCTAAACCTAACCTTTAGTCACAGAGTGTACCCTAACCCTAACCTTTAGTTACAGAGTGTACCCTAACCTTTAGTTACAGTGTACCCAAACCCTAACCTTTAGTTACAGTGTACCCTACCCTTTAGTTACAGAGTGTACCCTAACCCTAACCTTTTAGTTACAGAGTGTACACTAACCCTAACCTTTAGTTACAGAGAGTACCCTAACCCTAACCTTTAGTTACAGAGTGTACCCTAACCCTAACCTTTAGTTACAGAGTGTACCCTAACCCTAACCTTTAGTTACAGAGTGTACCCTAACCTTTAGTTACAGAGTGTACCCTAACCCTAACATTTAGTTACAGAGTGTACCCTAACCCTAACCTTTAGTTACAGAGTGTACCCTAACCTTTAGTTACAGAGTGTACCCTAACCCTAACCTTTAGTTACAGAGTGTACACTAACCCTAACCTTTAGTCACAGAGTGTACCCTAACCCTAACCTTTAGTTACAGAGTGTACCCTAACCTTTAGTTACAGAGTGTACCCTAACCCTAACCTTTAGTTACAGAGTGTACCCTAACCTTTAGTTACAGAGTGTACCCTAACCCTAACCTTTAGTTACAGAGTGTACCCTAACCCTAACCTTTAGTCACAGAGTGTACCCCTAACCCTAACCTTTAGTCACAGTGTACCCTAACCTTTAGTTACAGAACGTACCCTAACCTTTAGTCACAGAGTGTACCCTAACCCTAACATTTAGTTACAGAGTGTACCCTAACCTTTAGTTACAGAGTGTACCCTTACCTTTAGTTACAGAGTGTACCCTAACCCTAACCTTTAGTTACAGAGTGTACCCTAACCCTAACCTTTAGTCACAGAACGTACCCTAACCTTTAGTCACAGAGTGTACCCTAAACCTAACCTTTAGTTACAGAGTGTACCCTAACCTTTAGTCACAGAGTGTACCCTAAACCTAACCTTTAGTCACAGAGTGTACCCTAACCCTAACCTTTAGTTACAGAGTGTACCCTAACCTTTAGTTACAGAGTGTACCCTAACCCTAACCTTTAGTTACAGAGTGTACCCAAACCCTAACCTTTAGTTACAGTGTACCCTAACCTTTAGTTACAGAGTGTACCCTAACCCTAACCTTTAGTTACAGAGTGTACCCTAACCTTTAGTTACAGAGTGTACCCTAACCTTTAGTTACAGAGTGTACCCTAACCTTTAGTTACAGGGTGTACCCTAACCTTTAGTTACAGAACGTACCCTAACCTTAACCTTTAGTTACAGTGTACCCTAACCCTAACCTTTAGTTACAGAGTGTACCCTAACCTTAACCTTTAGTTACAGTGTACCCTAACCCTAACCTTTAGTTACAGAGTGTACACTAACCCTAACCTTTAGTTACAGTGTACCCTAACCCTAACCTTTAGTTACAGAGAGTACCCTAACCCTAACCTTTAGTTACAGAGAGTACCCTAACCCTAACCTTTAGTTACAGAGTGTACCCTAACCCTAACCTTTAGTTACAGAGTGTACCCTAACCTTTAGTTACAGAGTGTACCCTAACCTTTAGTTACAGTGTACCCAAACCCTAACCTTTAGTTACAGTGTACCCTAACCCTAACCTTTAGTTACAGAGTGTACCCTAACCCTAACCTTTAGTTACAGAGTGTACTATAACCCTAAACTTTAGTTACAGAGTGTACCCTAACCTTTAGTTACAGAGTGTACCCTTACCTTTAGTTACAGAGTGTACCCTAACCCTAACCGTTAGTTACAGAGTGTACCCTAACCCTAACCTTTAGTTACAGAGTGTACCCTAACCCTAACCTTTAGTTACAGAGTGTACCCTAACCCTAACCTTTAGTTACAGAGTGTACCCTAACCCTAACCTTTAGTTACAGAGTGTACCCTAACCCTAACCTTTAGTTACAGAGTGTACACTAACCCTAACCTTTAGTTACAGAGAGTACCCTAACCCTAACCTTTAGTTACAGAGTGTACCCTAACCCTAAACTTTAGTTACAGAGTGTACCCTAACCCTAACCTTTAGTCACAGAGTGTATCCTAACCCTAACCTTTAGTTACAGAGTGTACCCTAACCTTTAGTTACAGAGTGTACCCTTACCTTTAGTTACAGAGTGTACCCTAACCCTAACCTTTAGTTACAGAGTGTACCCTAACCCTAACCTTTAGTCACAGAATGTACCCTAACCTTTAGTCACAGAGTGTACCCTAAACCTAACCTTTAGTTACAGAGTGTACCCTAACCTTTAGTCACAGAGTGTACCCTAAACCTAACCTTTAGTCACAGAGTGTACACTAACCCTAACCTTTAGTTACAGAGAGTACCCTAACCCTAACCTTTAGTTACAGAGTGTACCCTAACCCTAACCTTTAGTTACAGTGTACCCAAACCCTAACCTTTAGTTACAGTGTACCCTACCCTTTAGTTACAGAGTGTACCCTAACCCTAACCTTTAGTTACAGAGTGTACACTAACCCTAACCTTTAGTTACAGAGTGTACCCTAACCCTAACCTTTAGTTACAGAGTGTACCCTAACCCTAACCTTTAGTTACAGAGTGTACCCTAACCCTAACCTTTAGTTACAGAGTGTACCCTAACCTTTAGTTACAGAGTGTACCCTAACCCTAACATTTAGTTACAGAGTGTACCCTAACCCTAACCTTTAGTTACAGAGTGTACCCTAACCTTTAGTTACAGAGTGTACCCTAACCCTAACCTTTAGTTACAGAGTGTACCCTAACCCTAACCTTTAGTCACAGAGTGTACCCTAACCCTAACCTTTAGTCACAGTGTACCCTAACCTTTAGTTACAGAACGTACCCTAACCTTTAGTCACAGAGTGTACCCTAACCCTAACATTTAGTTACAGAGTGTACCCTAACCTTTAGTTACAGAGTGTACCCTTACCTTTAGTTACAGAGTGTACCCTAACCCTAACCTTTAGTTACAGAGTGTACCCTAACCCTAACCTTTAGTCACAGAACGTACCCTAACCTTTAGTCACAGAGTGTACCCTAAACCTAACCTTTAGTTACAGAGTGTACCCTAACCTTTAGTCACAGAGTGTACCCTAAACCTAACCTTTAGTCACAGAGTGTACCCTAACCCTAACCTTTAGTTACAGAGTGTACCCTAACCTTTAGTTACAGAGTGTACCCTAACCCTAACCTTTAGTTACAGAGTGTACCCTAACCCTAACCTTTAGTTACAGAGTGTACCCAAACCCTAACCTTTAGTTACAGTGTACCCTAACCTTTAGTTACAGAGTGTACCCTAACCCTAACCTTTAGTTACAGAGTGTACCCTAACCTTTAGTTACAGAGTGTACCCTAACCTTTAGTTACAGAGTGTACCCTAACCTTTAGTTACAGAGTGTACCCTAACCTTTAGTTACAGAGTGTACCCTAACCTTTAGTTACAGGGTGTACCCTAACCTTTAGTTACAGAACGTACCCTAACCTTTAGTTACAGAGTGTACCCTAACCTTTAGTTACAGAGTGTACCCTAACCTTTAGTTACAGAGTGTACCCTAACCTTTAGTTACAGAGTGTACCCTAACCTTTAGTTACAGAGCGTACCCTAACCTTTAGTTACAGAGTGTACCCTAACCTTTAGTTACAGAGTGTACCCTAACCTTTAGTTACAGAGTGTACCCTAACCTTTAGTTACAGAGTGTACCCTAACCTTTAGTTACAGAGTGTACCCTAACCTTAACCTTTAGTTACAGTGTACCCTAACCCTAACCTTTAGTTACAGAGTGTACCCTAACCTTTAGTTACAGAGTGTACCCTAACCTTTAGTTACAGTGTACCCTAACCCTAACCTTTAGTTACAGAGTGTACCCTAACCCTAACCTTTAGTTACAGAGAGTACCCTAACCCTAACCTTTAGTTACAGAGTGTACCCTAACCCTAACCTTTAGTTACAGAGAGTACCCTAACCCTAACCTTTAGTTACAGAGAGTACCCTAACCCTAACCTTTAGTTACAGAGAGTACCCTAACCCTAACCTTTAGTTACAGAGAGTACCCTAACCCTAACCTTTAGTTACAGAGAGTACCCTAACCCTAACCTTTAGTTACAGAGAGTACCCTAACCCTAACCTTTAGTTACAGAGAGTACCCTAACCCTAACCTTTAGTTACAGAGAGTACCCTAACCCTAACCTTTAGTTACAGAGAGTACCCTAACCCTAACCTTTAGTTACAGAGAGTACCCTAACCCTAACCTTTAGTTACAGAGAGTACCCTAACCCTAACCTTTAGTTACAGAGAGTACCCTAACCCTAACCTTTAGTTACAGAGAGTACCCTAACCCTAACCTTTAGTTACAGAGAGTACCCTAACCCTAACCTTTAGTTACAGAGAGTACCCTAACCCTAACCTTTAGTTACAGAGAGTACCCTAACCCTAACCTTTAGTTACAGAGAGTACCCTAACCCTAACCTTTAGTTACAGAGAGTACCCTTACCCTAACCTTTAGTTACAGAGAGTACCCTATCTCTAAGGTTTAACCCTAACCCCCTTCTCTAAGGGTTAACCCTTACCCCTATCTCTAAGGTTTAACCCTAACCCCCATCTCTAAGGGTTAACCCTAACCCCCATTTCTAAGCGTTAACCCTAACCCCCATCTCTAAGGGTTAACCCTAACCCCCATCTCTAAGGGTTAACCCTAACCCCCATCTCTAAGGGTTAACCCTAACCCCCATCTCTAAGGGTTAACCCTAACCCCCATCTCTAAGGGTTAACCCTAACCCCCTTCTCTAAGGGTTAACCCTAACCCTCATCTCTAAGGGTTAACCCTAACCCCCATCTCTAAGGGTTAACCCTAACCCCCATCTCTAAGGTTTAACCCTAACCCCCATCTCTAAGGGTTAACCCTAACCCCCATTTCTAAGCGTTAACCCTAACCCCCATCTCTAAGGGTTAACCCTAACCCCCATCTCTAAGGGTTAACCCTAACCCCCATCTCTAAGCGTTAACCCTAACCCCCATCTCTAAGGGTTAACCCTAACCCCAATCTCTAAGGGTTAACCCTAACCCCCATCTCTAAGGGTTAACCCTAACCCCATCTCTAAGGGTTAACCCTAACCCCCATCTCTTTTTATTTTTATTTTTTTATTTTTATTTCACCTTTATTTAACCAGGTAAACCAGTTGAGAACAAGTTCTCATTTACAACTGCGACCTGGCCAAGATAAAGCATAGCAGTGCGATAAAAACAACAACACAGAGTTACATATGGGGTAAAACAAAACAAAAATCAAAAAAATACAACAGAAATACAATTAATATACAGTGTGCAAATTTAGCAAGTTATGGAGGTAAGGCAATAAAATAGGCTATAGTGCAAAATAATTACAATTTAGTATTAACACTGGAATGATGTGCAAGAGATGATGTGCAAATAGAGATACTGGGGTACAGATGAGCAAAATAAATAACAATATAGGGATGAGGTAGTTGGGCGGGCTAATTTCAGATGGGCTGTGTACAGGTGCAGTGATCGGTAAGGTGCTCTGACAACTGATGCCTAAAGTTAGTGAGGGAGATAAGCGTCTCCAGCTTCAGAGATTTTTGCAGTTTGTTCCAGTCATTGGCAGCAGAGAACTGGAAGGAATTGCGGCCAAAGGAGGTGTTGGCTTTGGGGATGACCAGTGAGATATACCCGCTGGAGCGCAGACTACGGGTGGGTGTTGCTATGGTGACCAATGAGCTAAGATAAGGCGGGGATTTGCCTAGCAGTGATTTATAGATGGCCTGGAGCCAGTGGGTTTGGCGACGAATATGTAGTGAGGACCAGCCAACAAGAGCGTACAGGTCACAGTGGTGGGTATTATATGGGGCTTTGGAGACAAAACGGATGGCACTGTGATAGACAACATCCAATTTGCTGAGTAGAGTGTTGGAGGCTATTTTGTAAATGACATCGCCGAAGTCAAGGATCGGTAGGATAGTCAGTTTTACAAGGGCATGTTTGGCAGCATGAGTGAAGGAGGCTTTGTTGCGAAATAGGAAACCGATTCTAGATTTAACTTTGGATTGGAGATTCTTAATGTGAGTCTGGAAGGAGAGTTTACAGTCTAACCAGACACCTAGATATTTGTAGTTGTCCACGTACTCTAGGTCAGACCCGTCTAGAGTAGTGATTCTAGTCGGGTGGGCGGGTGCAAGCAGCGTTCGGTTGAAGAGCATGCATTTTGTTTTACTAGTGTTTAAGAGCAGTTGGAGGCTACTGAAGGAGTGTTGTATGGAATTGAAGCTCGTTTGGAGGTTTGTTAACACAGTGTCCAATGAAGGGCCAGATGTATACAAAATGGTGTCGTCTGCGTAGAGGTGGATCTGAGAGTCACCAGCAGCAAGAGCGACGTCATTGATATACACAGAGAAAAGAGTTGGCCCAAGAATTGAACCCTGTGGCACCCCCATAGAGACTGCCATAGGTCCAGACAACAGGCCCTCCGATTTGACACATTGAACTCTATCTGAGAAGTAGTTGGTGAACCAGGCGAGGCAGTCATTAGAGAAACCAAGGCTATTTAGTCTGCCAATAAGAATGCGGTGGTTGACAGAGTCGAAAGCCTTGGCCAGGTCAATGAAAACGGCTGCACAGTACTGTCTATTATCGATCGCGGTTATAATATCATTTAGGACCTTGAGCGTGGCTGAAGTGCACCCATGACCAGCTCGGAAACCGGATTGCATAGCAGAGAAGGTACGGTGGGATTCGAAATGGTTGGTGATCTGTTTGTTGACTTGGCTTTCAAAAACTTTTTGAAAGGCAGGGCAGGATGGATATGGGTCTGTAACAGTTTGGATCTAGAGTGTCACCCCCTTTGAAGAGGGGGATGACCGCGGCAGCTTTCCAATCTCTGGGGATCTCAGACGTTACGAAAGAGAGGTTGAACAGGCTAGTAATAGGGGTTGCGACAATTTCGGCGGCTAGTTTTAGAAAGAAAGGGTCCAGATTGTCTAGTCCAGATGATTTGTAGGGGGTCCAGATTTTGCAGCTCTTTTAGAACATCAGCTGTCTGGATTTGTGTGAAGGAGAAGCGGGGGGGCATGGGCAAGTTGCAGCGGAGGGTGCAGAGCTGGTGGCCGGGGTAGTGGTAGCCAGGTGGAAAGCATGGCCAGCCGTAGCAAAATGCTTGTTGAAATTCTCGATTATTGTAGATTTATCGGTGGTGATAGTGTTTCCTAGCCTCAGTGCAGTGGGCAGCTGGGAGGAAGTGCTCTTATTTTCCATGGACTTTACAGTGTCCCAAAACTTTTTGGAGTTAGTGCTACAGGATGCAAATTTCTGTTTGAAAAAGTTAGCCTTTGCTTTCCTAACTGCTTGTGTATATTGGTTCCTAACTTCCCTGAAAAGTTGCATATCACGGGGCTATTTGATGCTAATGCAGTACGCCACAGGATGTTTTTGTGCTGGTCAAGGGCAGTCAAGTCTGAGGAGAACCAGGGGCTATATCTGTTCTTAGTTCTGTATTTTTTGAATGGGGCATGTCTATTTAAGATTGAGAGGAAATTACTTTTAAAGAACAACCAGGCATCCTCTACTGACGGAATGAGATCTATATCCATCCAGGATACCTGGGCCAGGTCAATTAGGAAGGCCTGCTCGCTGAAGTGTTTTTGGGAGCGTTTGACAGTGATGAGGGGTGGTCGTTTGACCGCGGACCCGTTACGGACGCAGGCAATAAGGCAGTGATCGCTGAGATCCTGGTTGAAGACAGCGGAGGTGTATTTAGAGGGTAAGTTAGTCAGGATGATATCTATGAGGGTACCCATGTTTACGGATTTAGGGTTGTACCTGGTAGGTTCGTTGATAATTTGCGTGAGGTTGAGGGCATCTAGCTTGGATTGTAGGATGGCTGGGGTATTAAGCATATCCCAATTTAGGTCACCAAGCAGTACGAACTCTGAGGATAGATGGGGGGCAATCAGTTCACATATGGTGTCCAGGGCACAGCTGGGGGCTGAGGGGGGTCTGTAGCAAGCGGCAACAGTGAGAGATTTATTTCTGGAAAGGTGGATTTTTAGAACTAAAAGCTCAAACTGTTTGGGCACAGACCTGGATAGTATGATGGAGCTCTGCAGGCTATCTCTACAGTAGATTGCAACTCCACCCCCCTTTGGCAGTTCTATCTAGACGGAAAATGTTATAGTTGGGGATGGAAATTTCAGAATTTTTGGTGGCCTTCCTAAGCCAGGATTCAGACACTGCTAGAACATCAGGGTTGGCGGAGTGTGCTAACGCAGTGAATAACTCAAACTTAGGAAGGAGGCTTCTGATATTTATGTGCAGAAAACCAAGACTTTTACGGTTACAGAAGTCAATAAATGATAGCTCCTGGGGAGTAGGAGTGATACTGGGGGCTGCAGGGCCTGGGTTAGCCTCTACATCACCAGAGGAACAGAGGAGGAGTAGAATAAGGATACGACTAAAGGCTTTAAGAACTGGTCTTCTAGTGCGTTGGGTACATAGAATAAAGGGGGCAGTTCTCCGGGCGTTGTAGAAAAGATTCAGGGCATTATGTACAGAAAAGGATATGGAAGGATATGAGTACAGTTCAGGTAATCCTAAGTGTTGGGTAACAATGAAAGAGATAGCATCATTGGAGGCATCGATTGAGCCGGTCTCGCGTGTATGGGGGGGAACAAAGGAACTATATGAGACAGTTTGAGAGGGACTAGGGGTTCTACATTGAAATTGTATAATAAGAACTAACCCAAACAGCAATAGGCAAGGCATAATTGACATAGGAGAGAGGCATAAAGCAGTCACGTGTTATTAGAGAGAGCTAAGACACAACTGGAAATAGCGATATCGTTTGGGCTAAGACTAAACAGAAAAAACAGGACAGAGTACCGTGTAAAGGAACAGTCCAGCAGGCATCAGCTGTGCAGCTGAGTGATCATAAGGTCCAGTGAACAGCAATATGTGAGTCCGAGAGCAGTTCAAATTGGTGCTTCAGCACAGCTAGCAGGGAGCTAGCAGGCTAGCTCAAGGCTAACTGGTGCTTGCTATATGGCAATGGTATCAGCCAGCAACAGGTTGCAGCTAGCTAGCTGGTTGTGATGATCCGGCGCTAGGGTCCAGTGATTCCGGCAGAAAGTCCAATAAGCTATGGGTCGATAGCACGCTGGGTCGATAGCACGCTGTGCAGACTGGCCGACGAATTGTCCAGGCTAGCTAGAGCTGGCTGGTGGATAGTGTAGGCCACGGACAAAGATGAAGACGCTAACAGTGACTAATAACACGTAGCCATTTAGTTGCAGCTAGCTAGCTGGTTGTGATGATCCGGCGCTAGGGTCCAGTGATTCCTAAGGGTTAACCCTAACCCCCATCTCTAAGGGTTAACCCTAACCCCCATCTCTAAGGGTTAACCCTAACCCCCATCTCTAAGGGTTAACCCTAACCCCCATCTCTAAGGGTTAACCCTAACCCCATCTCTAAGGGTTAACCCTAACCCCCATCTCTAAGGGTTAACCCTAACCCCCATCTCTAAGGGTTAACCCTAACCCCCATCTCTAAGGGTTAACCCTAACTCTACCACTAACCTTTACCCTGTCTGTATATAAGGCCCAGATGCCTAATAAGACCATCCTGATCCCCATGTCCAAGGGTTAACCTTAACTCTACCACTAACCTTTACCCTGTCTGTATATAAGGCCCAGATGCCTAATAAGACCATCCTGATCCCCATGTCCAAGGGTTAACCTTAACTCTACCACTAACCTTTACCCTGTCTGTATATAAGGCCCAGATGCCTAATAAGACCATCCTGATCCCCATGTCCAAGGGTTAACCCTAACTCTACCACTAACCTTTACCCTGTCTGTATATAAGGCCCAGATGCCTAATAAGACCATCCTGATCCCCATGTCCAAGGGTTAACCTTAACTCTACCACTAACCTTTACCCTGTCTGTATATAAGGCCCAGATGCCTAATAAGACCATCCTGATCCCCATGTCCAAGGGTTAACCCTAACTCTACCACTAACCTTTACCCTGTCTGTATATAAGGCCCAGATGCCTAATGAGACCATCCTGATCCCCATGTCCAAGGGTTAACCTTAACTCTACCACTAACCTTTACCCTGTCTGTATATAAGGCCCAGATGCCTAATAAGACCATCCTGATCCCCATGTCCAAGGGTTAACCCTAACTCTACCACTAACCTTTACCCTGTCTGTATATAAGGCCCAGATGCCTAATGAGACCATCCTGATCCCCATGTCCAAGGGTTAACCTTAACTCTACCACTAACCTTTACCCTGTCTGTATATAAGGCCCAGATGCCTAATAAGACCATCCTGATCCCCATGTCCAAGGGTTAACCCTAACTCTACCACTAACCTTTACCCTGTCTGTATATAAGGCCCAGATGCCTAATAAGACCATCCTGATCCCCATGTCCAAGGGTTAACCCTAACTCTACCACTAACCTTTACCCTGTCTGTATATAAGGCCCAGATGCCTAATGAGACCATCCTGATCCCCATGTCCAAGGGTTAACCCTAACTCTACCACTAACCTTTACCCTGTCTGTATATAAGGCCCAGATGCCTAATGAGACCATCCTGATCCCCATGTCCAAGGGTTAACCCTAACTCTACCACTAACCTTTACCCTGTCTGTATATAAGGCCCAGATGCCTAATGAGACCATCCTGATCCCCATGTCCAAGGGTTAACCCTAACTCTACCACTAACCTTTACCCTGTCTGTATATAAGGCCCAGATGCCTAATAAGACCATCCTGATCCCCATGTCCAAGGGTTAACCTTAACTCTACCACTAACCTTTACCCTGTCTGTATATAAGGCCCAGATGCCTAATAAGACCATCCTGATCCCCATGTCCAAGGGTTAACCCTAACTCTACCACTAACCTTTACCCTGTCTGTATATAAGGCCCAGATGCCTAATGAGACCATCCTGATCCCCATGTCCAAGGGTTAACCTTAACTCTACCACTAACCTTTACCCTGTCTGTATATAAGGCCCAGATGCCTAATAAGACCATCCTGATCCCCATGTCCAAGGGTTAACCCTAACTCTACCACTAACCTTTACCCTGTCTGTATATAAGGCCCAGATGCCTAATAAGACCATCCTGATCCCCATGTCCAAGGGTTAACCCTAACTCTACCACTAACCTTTACCCTGTCTGTATATAAGGCCCAGATGCCTAATAAGACCATCCTGATCCCCATGTCCAAGGGTTAACCCTAACTCTACCACTAACCTTTACCCTGTCTGTATATAAGGCCCAGATGCCTAATGAGACCATCCTGATCCCCATGTCCAAGGGTTAACCCTAACTCTACCACTAACCTTTACCCTGTCTGTATATAAGGCCCAGATGCCTAATAAGACCATCCTGATCCCCATGTCCAAGGGTTAACCCTAACTCTACCACTAACCTTTACCCTGTCTGTATATAAGGCCCAGATGCCCAATAAGACCATCCTGATCCCCATGTCCAAGTCCACGGCGCCACGCTTCAGGAACAGTGTGGAGGGTCTCAACCAGGAGATTGAACGCATCATCATCCGTGACACAACACAACTACGAGATGAGGTTATTATTGTGAGTCCTTGTTCTTGTTAACTCAGACACACACACACACACACACACACACACACACACACACACACACACACACACACACACACACACCCCCCCACACACACACACACACACCCCCACACACACACACACACACACACACACACACACACACACATATGAAGTGTTATTATTTCTGTGTGTTTTGGGTTCAGCCCCAAGACGTCCCAGACGGGCACCGCGCCCCCCCGCCCATCCCCGCCCAGCGCAGCAGCTCCACGCGCAGCATCGACACACAGACCCCCTCAGGGCGGGGCCTCGGTGGCGGTAAACATAGCAACAGCAGCAGCCGGCCCGACTCCATCTCTCCCTCCTACCTCACCATCCTCAGCGATATGGGAGGAGGCAGCCCCTACCCCGCAGAGGAGAAAGGTACACACAGATCCATAGCTTTGTCCCCCTCCGCCCCTGAATATTACACAGGGCGGCAGGTAGCTTAGTGGTTAAGAGCGTTGTGCCAGTAACCGAAAGGTCGCTGGTTCTAATCCCCGAGCCGACTAGGTGAAACATCTGTCGATGTGCCCTTGAGCAAGGCACTTAACCCTAATTGCTCCTGTAAGTCGCTCTGGATAAGAGCGTCTGCTAAATGACTAAAATGTAAATGTAAATATTGTGACTAACCTGCTCCCTGTCTGTCTGTCTGTCCTCAGAACTGGGTCCCTGCTCTCCTCTCCCGAAGTACGCAGCGTCTCCGAAGCCCAACAACAGCTACATGTTCAAGAGGGATCCGCCGGAGGGCTGTGAGAAGGTCAAGGTCTTTGAGGAGTCACTGTGAGTACAGCCTAACCCTTGACCTCTAACCCCTGACCCTAACCGTCCTGAGGGCTGTGAGAAGGTCAAGGTCTTTGGGGAGTCACTGTGAGTACAGCCTAACCCTTGACCTCTAACCCCTGACCCTAACCGTCCTGAGGGCTGTGAGAAGGTCAAGGTCTTTGAGGAGTCACTGTGAGTACAGCCTAACCCTTGACCTCTAACCCATAACCCTAACCCCTGACCCTAACCGTCCTGAGGGCTGTGAGAAGGTCAAGGTCTTTGAGGAGTCACTGTGAGTACAGCCTAACCCTTGACCCCTAACCCCTGATCCTAACCGGCCTGAGGGCTGTGAGAAGGTCAAGGTCTTTGAGGAGTCACTGTGAGTACAGCCTAACCCTTGACCTCTAACCCCTGACCCTAACCGTCCAGAGGGCTGTGAGAAGGTCAAGGTCTTTGAGGAGTCACTGTGAGTACAGCCTAACCCTTGACCTCTAACCCCTGACCCTAACCGTCCTGAGGGCTGTGAGAAGGTCAAGGTCTTTGAGGAGTCACTGTGAGTACAGCCTAACCCTTGACCTCTAACCCCTGACCCTAACCGTCCTGAGGGCTGTGAGAAGGTCAAGGTCTTTGAGGAGTCACTGTGAGTACAGCCTAACCCTTGACCTCTAACCCCTGACCCTAACCGTCCTGAGGGCTGTGAGAAGGTCAAGGTCTTTGAGGAGTCACTGTGAGTACAGCCTAACCCTTGACCTCTAACCCCTGACCCTAACCGTCCTGAGGGCTGTGAGAAGGTCAAGGTCTTTGAGGAGTCACTGTGAGTACAGCCTAACCCTTGACCTCTAACCCCTGACCCTAACCCCTGACCCTAACCGTCCTGAGGGCTGTGAGAAGGTCAAGGTCTTTGAGGAGTCACTGTGAGTACAGCCTAACCCTTGACCTCTAACCCCTGACCCTAACCGTCCTGAGGGCTGTGAGAAGGTCAAGGTCTTTGAGGAGTCACTGTGAGTACAGCCTAACCCTTGACCTCTAACCCCTGACCCTAACCGTCCTGAGGGCTGTGAGAGTACCTCGCGAGTGGTGCAGTGGTCTAAGGCAGTGCTAGCTGGACAGTATAAGGAAAATGACAATTGGCTCAGAACCGGGCAGCACGGCTGGCCCTTAAATGTACACAGAGAGCTAACATTAATAATATGCATGTCAATCTCTCATGGCTCAAAGTAGAGGAGAGATTCTTCATCACTACTTGTATTTGTAAGAAGTGTTGACAAGCTGAATGCACCGAGCTGTCTGTTTAAACTACTAGCACACAGCTATTAAATACAAATACAAAAATACAATACATTGTCTTACATCAGATATCGCGTTGATTCAACCTGCATTGATCTGTCTCGTATCTCGCAAAGAGTCATGGGATAGATCAAAGTGTGTACAAAAATATGACCTAGGTGACATGGCCTAATGAACCCCATTTGATCCTCAAAACAGGCTGAATTAATCAAACAAGAAATCTGTAAATAATATTTTAGTTTTTTGTTGTTGAAGAAGTCACCAAAATATATGGAGTTTCGCAGAGCAACTGTCTGAATTTACTCCCAAAAAAGGTATAAATTAAAATGGAAAAAGGCCTTTTCGGCAACTTCATGGTCAATAAATGTAGTTATTTTCTGCTACTAGTCGCGGGACATAGGGGTGCTGAGGCTGCTGCAGCACCCCCTGAAAAATCATTCTAAATATATATCTTCTTTTTCCACAAAAGTAGTGCACTGGGCCTTTACTCGTCCTGTATCAGCGGCCTGATATATGCACTGGGCCTTTACTCGTCCTGTATCAGCGGCCTGATATATGCACTGGGCCTTTACTCGTCCTGTATCAGCGGCCTGATATATGCACTGGGCCTTTACTCGTCCTGTATCAGCGGCCTGATATATGCACTGGGCCTTTACTCGTCCTGTATCAGCGGCCTGATATATGCACTGGGCCTTTACTCGTCCTGTATCAGCGGCCTGATATATGCACTGGGCCTTTACTCGTCCTGTATCAGCGGCCTGATATATGCACTGGGCCTTTACTCGTCCTGTATCAGCGGCCTGATATATGCACTGGGCCTTTACTCGTCCTGTATCAGCGGCCTGATATATGCACTGGGCCTTTACTCGTCCTGTATCAGCGGCCTGATATATGCACTGGGCCTTTACTCGTCCTGTATCAGCGGCCTGATATATGCACTGGGCCTTTACTCGTCCTGTATCAGCGGCCTGATATATGCACTGGGCCTTTACTCGTCCTGTATCAGCGGCCTGATATATGCACTGGGCCTTTACTCGTCCTGTATCAGCGGCCTGATATATGCACTGGGCCTTTACTCGTCCTGTATCAGCGGCCTGATATATGCACTGGGCCTTTACTCGTCCTGTATCAGCGGCCTGATATATGCACTGGGCCTTTACTCGTCCTGTATCAGCGGCCTGATATAGCCGTCTGTAGTGGGCCTTTACTCGTCCTGTATCAGCGGCCTGATATATGCACTGGGCCTTTACTCGTCCTGTATCAGCGCCCTGATATAGCCGTCTGTAGTGTGGGTTACTCGTCCTGTATCAGCGGCCTGATATAGCCGTCTGCACTGGGCCTTTACTCGTCCTGTATCAGCGGCCTGATATATGCACTGGGCCTTTACTCGTCCTGTATCAGCGGCCTGATATATGCACTGGGCCTTTACTCGTCCTGTATCAGCGGCCTGATATAGCCGTCTGTAGTGTGGGCCAAAGAATGGCAGCGCCCCCACCCTCCCCCAAAACATCTTCCCACAGCTATGCTTGTAGACCACTGTCTGTCATTTCTCTCAATATACAGTACCAGTCAAAAGTTTGGACACACCTACTCATTCATGGGTTTTCCTTTATTTTTTATTTATTTTTTTCTACATTGTAGAATAATAGTGAAGACATCAAAACTATGAAATAACACATATGGAATCATGTAGTAACCAAAAAAGTGTTAAACAAATCAGAATATATTGTATATTTTATATTCTTCATAGTAGCCACCCTTTGCCTTGATGAGCCCACCATAGTAGAAGCTAACTCAGAACATTAAAACTAGCGCGAGCCCACCATAGTAGAAGCTAGCTCAGAACATTAAAACTAGCGCGAGCCCACCATAGTAGAAGCTAACTCAGAACATTAAAACTAGCGCGAGCCCACCATAGTAGAAGCTAACTCAGAACATTAAAACCAGCGCGAGCCCACCGTAGTAGAAGCTAACTCAGAACATTAAAACTAGCGCGAGCCCACCATAGTAGAAGCTAACTCAGAACATTAAAACTAGCGCGAGCCCACCATAGTAGAAGCTAACTCAGAACATTAAAACTAGCGCGAGCCTACCATAGTAGAAGCTAACTCAGAACATTAAAACTAGCGCGAGCCCACCGTAGTAGAAGCTAACTCAGAACATTAAAACTAGCGCGAGCCCACCATAGTAGAAGCTAACTCAGAACATTAAAACTAGCGCGAGCCCACCATAGTAGAAGCTAACTCAGAACATTAAAACTAGCGCGAGCCCACCATAGTAGAAGCTAACTCAGAACATTAAAACTAGCGCGTGCCCACCATAGTAGAAGCTAACTCAGAACATTAAAACTAGCGCGAGCCCACCATAGTAGAAGCTAACTCAGAACATTAAAACTAGCGCGAGCCCACCATAGTAGAAGCTAACTCAGAACATTAAAACTAGCGCGAGCCCACCATAGTAGAAGCTAACTCAGAACATTAAAACTAGCGCGAGCCCACCATAGTAGAAGCTAACTCAGAACATTAAAACTAGCGCGAGCCCACCATAGTAGAAGCTAACTCAGAACATTAAAACTAGCGCGAGCCCACCATAGTAGAAGCTAACTCAGAACATTAAAACTAGCGCGAGCCCACCATAGTAGAAGCTAACTCAGAACATTAAAACTAGCCAAGTACAGCCTTTTGTGGCCAAACTGGTATTACTCCTCTTGTATAGGAAAAGGGCACTCTGCTAAGTAAATACCATAAATAATCTCTGTCATATTAGTTTTGAATGACAATGTGTGTGTTTGTGTGTGTTACAGTCCCAGAACCCTCCAGGAGATTCCTCCCTTCCTGTGTCCGGACCGGAACAAGGTGAACTTCATCCCTAAGAGTGGCTCAGCCTTCTGCCTGGTCAGCATCCTGAAGCCCCTGTTGCCCGCTCCGGAGCTCAGCTTCAGATCAGGGGTCGGCCTCCGCAGCCTGTCCCCCAGCTTGGTGCCTCTGGGTGGGGTTGGCCTGCGCAGTCTGTCCCCCTCCATGGTGCCTCTAGGTGGGGTGAGCCTCCGTAGCCTGTCCCCTTCCCTAGGGGTATCCTGGGGCACCAGCAACGTCCACCAGCAACCCTGCCTGCCCAGACACCTGGAGGAACCAGAGAGCTAGAGCTCCACGCTGCCGCCCTGGTGGACAGACTGCGGAATAACATCACAGTCAGATAAACATAATGAACATAATACCCTGCCACTCAAGACGCCTTCGACATGCTAACTCAACTGGTCATAACTGTCCCCTGGTTCTACATGGACATTCTAACTCCGCCCCCTGGTCCCAATGTTCCACTGATCCTATGTACAGGAAATACTTTTATTTTCATCGCATTAAACCATGAAACCTCTCCACATTTTTAAATCATTATTATTTATATTGAATTAAGATGTCTTCCAGTGTGAAGCTGTGTGGTTTCCATGGTGATCTGGGCTGTGTGGTTTCCATGGGGATACAGGCTGTGTGGTTTCCATGGTGATCTGGGCTCAGAGATATCGTAGCAAAACTAAGATGGGGAGATTAAAGAAAAACAATAATGTGCCTGAAGACCTGGTTAGGGTTAGGGTTAGGACAGACCTGGCTCATGGTGTCTGTCCAGTGTTCTGTTTTGTCTGCTTCCCCTCTCTCTCTCCCTCCCACCCTCCCTCCCCTTCCTCTGTCTTTATCTGTGATTGAAATGCACTGTATACAAAATCGTGTACTGCACACAGAAAAAATGACTTTTTCGTGTGCCTGTCACAAATAGTCTATTTCAAAATAATGTGTGATACTGGGTTGGGATGGGACAGCAGCCCCGTGAGTGTTGCTCAGCTTCAGCTTGTGTTGGTGTCGTGGTGTCAGTCAGTGGACTTGGGTCATCTCTGGCCTCTTTTTTCTAAAGGACTCCAGGAGGTGAAAAAGAGACTGAAGAAGCCTTCTGTCCTGCTCTGGTCTCTACTGTGGTATATGTGCAACTTTACTGTGCCTGCCATGGGGACGTGTCTGAAATGGATTGGATCTGGAGATAATATTGAGGCACTGTGTTTGTTGTATTTTAGGCTGACAAGGAGAACTGGATTATAATAGTAATAATATAACATTATTATTATATTATTAACTGGATTATAATAGTAATAATATAACATTATTATTATATTATGAACTGGATTATATTTCCCCCAGTACTGTGAATGACTATATATTTCATCATGGATTTCAGTATTTCATATTTAAATCACAAACATACAAGATAAGTCCCTTTCTCCATCTCACTGTTAGAGGTAATTTAAGATTGGTTAGGGGTCATTTAAGGTTGGTTAGGGGGTTATGGGTAATTTAAGGTTGGTTAGGGGGTTAGGGGTAATTTAAGGTTGGTTAGGGGGTTAGGGGTAATTTAAGGTTGGTTAGGGGGTTATGGGTAATTTAAGGTTGGTTAGGGGGTTAGGGGTCATTTAAGGTTGGTTAGGGGTAATTTAAGGTTGGTTAGGGGTAATTTAAGGTTGGTTAGGGGTAATTTATGGTTGGTTAGGGGTAATTTAAGGTTGGTTAGGGGTAATTTAAGGTTGGTTAGGGGTAATTTAAGGTTGGTTAGGGGTAATTTATGGTTGTTTAGGGGTAATTTAAGGTTGGTTAGGGGTAATTTAAGGATGGTTAAGGGGTTAGGGGTAATTTAAGGTTGGTTAGGGTAATTTAAGGTTGGTTAGGGGTAATTTAAGGTTGGTTAGGGGGTTAGGGTAATTTAAGGTTGGTTAGGGGTAATTTAAGGTTGGTTAGGGGGTTAGGGTAATTTAAGGTTGGTTAGGGGTAATTTAAGGTTGGTTAGGGGTAATTTAAGGTTGGTTAGGGGGTTAGGGGTAATTTAAGGTTGGTTAGGGTAATTTAAGGTTGGTTAGGGGTAATTTAAGGTTGGTTAGGGGGTTAGGGTAATTTAAGGTTGGTTAGGGTAATTTAAGGTTGGTTAGGGGTAATTTAAGGTTGGTTAGGGGTAATTTAAGGTTGGTTAGGGGTAATTTAAGGTTGGTTAGGGGGTTAGGGGTAATTTAAGGTTGGTTAGGGTAATTTAAGGTTGGTTAGGGGTAATTTAAGGTTGGTTAGGGGGTTAGGGTAATTTAAGGTTGGTTAGGGTAATTTAAGGTTGGTTAGGGGTAATTTAAGGTTGGTTAGGGGGTTAGGGTAATTTACTTAGGGTTAGGTTACTCAGATAGAATTAGGGCTCTATTCAATCTGTATCGCTGAAGCGTTACAGATTGTGCAATAGAAATGTAAAGGTAATTTCCGATTGAGCCGACATTTACCGTGAATGCAGTCTCCACTAACACAGGAACATTGCCTTTACATTTCTATCAGGCGGTAACGCTCAACTTCAGTGATACAGATTGAATAGAGCCCTTAGGGTCAGGAGGAGTTTTGGGTGGTTATAACTTCAGCTCAGAATTGATCCTGGTCCGAGTTAGGTTCAGGGCTCTAAACACTCGACATGTACAGACTGTACAGACTTGTAAACTACTAGGACTGTCGACTCAACAGAGAAATGAAGAGCTCTGCTGTCAGAGTAGATTTTAATATTGGAGATGATATTTGATCATGTTTTACAACCTGTAGCAGTAGAGATGTGGTTTCCTTTTAAAGGTCAACTTTGGGCACGAAAAACGGTCCAACTGTGCCTTTGGTGGTTCATCAGTGTCATTCTGGTCAGGTGCGCACACGACCAACGTAGCTAGTTCGTTAGCTAAGCTAGCCACTGTAGCTAGTTTGTTAGCTAAGCTAGCCACTGTTGCTAGTTTGTTAGCTAAGCTAGCCACTGTAGCTAGTTCGTTAGCTAAGCTAGCCACTGTAGCTAGTTCGTTAGCTAAGTTAGCCCCTATAGCTAGTTTGTTAGCTAAGCTAGCCACTGTAGCTAGTTCATTAGCTAAGCTAGCCACTGTAGCTAGTTCGTTAGCTAAGCTAGCCACTGTAGCTAGTTTGTTAGCTAAGCTAGCCACTGTAGCTAGTTCGTTAGCTAAGCTAGCCACTGTAGCTAGTTCGTTAGCTAAGCTAGCCACTGTAGCTAGTTCGTTAGCTAAGCTAGCCACTGTAGCTAGTTCGTTAGCTAAGCTAGCCACTGTAGCTAGTTCGTTAGCTAAGCTAGCCACTGTAGCTAGCCAGTAACTCCTCCAGTATGTGTTGACGTCATTTCACAGGATGTGTTTTTGGACGGAAGCTGTAGAGCACTTCTGTAGCCAAATATGTTATTTATCCATTTTTTTTTAAAGCAATAAATGACCTGGTATGATGGTGCATTGATCAGTTATACCGTTTAAATACATTTTTGCGCTTTTGCCCAAAGTCGACCTTTAAATGTATTGGCAGAGATGTCCACCAGGGAAGACTGGAGGGGATGGAAGGTGAGTTGGTCATGAAATACTCAACTTGATACTTTTAAAGAAACACACAAATGGAAAAGCATCTCAAATAACAGTTTAATAAAGTTCCTTCAACTGTTGATAACAGCCCTGCTTCATCCTATGACGTTACATACATCCCCATTTCATCCTATGACGTTACATACATCCCCATTTCATCCTATGACGTTACATACATCCCCATTTCATCCTATGACGTTACATACATCCCCATTTCATCCTATGACGTTACATACATCCCCATTTCATCCTATGACATTACATACATCCCCATTTCATCCTATGACATTACATACATCCCTGTTTCATCCTATGACATTACATACATCCCCATTTCATCCTATGACATTACATACATCCCCGTTTCATCCTATGACATTACATACATCCCCGTTTCATCCTATGACATTACATACATCCCCATTTCATCCTATGACATTACATACATCCCCATTTCATCCTATGACGTTACATACATCCCCATTTCATCCTATGACATTACATACATCCCCATTTCATCCTATGACGTTACATACATCCCCGTTTCATCCTATGACGTTACATACATCCCCGTTTCATCCTATGACATTACATACATCCCCATTTCATCCTATGACGTTACATACATCCCCATTTCATCCTATGACATTACATACATCCCCATTTCATCCTATGACGTTACATACATCCCCGTTTCATCCTATGACGTTACATACATCCCCGTTTCATCCTATGACGTTACATACATCCCCATTTCATCCTATGACATTACATACATCCCCATTTCATCCTATGACATTACATACATCCCCATTTCATCCTATGACATTACATACATCCCCATTTCATCCTATGACATTACATACATCCCCATTTCATCCTATGATGTTACATACATCCCCATTTCATCCTATGATGTTACATACATCCCCGTTTCATCCTATGACATTACATACATCCCCATTTCATCCTATGACATTACATACATCCCCATTTCATCCTATGACATTACATACATCCCCATTTCATCCTATGACATTACATACATCCCCATTTCATCCTATGACATTACATACATCCCCATTTCATCCTATGACATTACATACATCCCCATTTCATCCTATGACGTTACATACAGCCCCGTTTCATCCTATGACGTTACATACATCCCCATTTCATCCTATGACGTTACATACATCCCCATTTCATCCTATGACGTTACATACATCCCCGTTTCATCCTATGACGTTACATACATCCCTGTTTCATCCTATGACGTTACATACATCCCCATTTCATCCTATGACATTACATACATCCCCATTTCATCCTATGACATTACATACATCCCCATTTCATCCTATGACATTACATACATCCCCATTTCATCCTATGACATTACATACATCCCCATTTCATCCTATGACATTACATACATCCCCATTTCATCCTATGACATTACATACATCCCCATTTCATCCTATGACATTACATACATCCCCATTTCATCCTATGACATTACATACATCCCCATTTCATCCTATGACATTACATACATCCCCATTTCATCCTATGATGTTACATACATCCCCGTTTCATCCTATGACATTACATACATCCCCATTTCATCCTATGACATTACATACATCCCCATTTCATCCTATGACATTACATACATCCCCATTTCATCCTATGACGTTACATACATCCCCATTTCATCCTATGACATTACATACATCCCCATTTCATCCTATGACGTTACATACATCCTTTAAGTGAAATGAAAGGCATAGTTGAATATAATAAAGCATTTGTGATTGATATACATTATTGTCTGTATGTACAGTGCATTCGGAAAGTATTCAGACCCCTTCACTTTTCCCACATTTTGTTATGTTACAGCCTTATTCTAAAATTGATTAAATTAATTTTTTCCCTCATCAATCTACACACAATACCCCATAATGACAAAGCGTAAGCAGGTTTTTAGAAATGTTTGCACATTTATTAAAAATGTACATAAGTATTCAGACCCTTTGCTATGAGACTCGAAATTGAGCTCAGGTGCATCCTGTTTCCATTGATCGTCCTTGAGATGTTTCTACAACTTGATTGGAGTCCATCTGTGGTAAATTCAATTAATTGGACATGATTTGGAAAGGCACCAAAACATCTGGGGAAGGGTACCAAAACATTTCTGCAGCATTGAAGGTGCCCAAGAATGTGATATTTCCAGGATATTTTTTAATTATACATTTAAAAACATTTCTAAAAACCTGTTTTTGCTTTGTCATTATGGGGTATTGTGTGTAGATTGATGAGGGGGGGGACTATTTAATCCATTTTAGAATAAGGCTGTAACGTAAAACAACATGTGGAAAAAGTGAAGGGGTCTGAATACTTTCCGAATACACTGTAAAGTAAGAAAAACTGCAGCATGAGACGACCGACTGCACAATATTCACTTTCTTCTCATGAAAAGATGTAATCCCAACAGAGTTATCAATCAACTGGGATAGTGATGATCCGGCTTCTGTTTTAGCTCCTGGTGATTCAGAAGAAGAAGAAGAATATATCCAATAATCCAACATATTCCAGAGAAGTGGAAAAGCTTCTGGAGTTCCTGTAGCACCTAACCAGCACGCTCCAGTGAGGCAGGAAACGCTGTTTCCTAGGTGATCTATAGGACTACAGTACAGTAGTATAATACAGTATAAATCATATCTGCTAAAGGGGCAGTATGATAGTATTAACAGGGGAGGTGTATCAAATCCAATTCTTATAGCGGAGACAAGAACCAGATGCAGCAGTTTGCATGATTAGACCATCAGCAATAATATCTTGGACGTAATCTCTGTTAACCCACAGCCGCTTGATTTAGTTCTGGGTCCGTGTGTGTTACAAATTGGGAGTTCCGGTTAGCCCCCCCCCCCCGTCCAAATAATCAGTGATCGGGGTGTAGTGATGACCTAAAGCCTATGATAAAAATTTTACATTTTAGTCATTTAGCAGACGCTCTTATCCAGAGCGACATACAGTTAGTGAATGAATACGTATTTTTTTTATTTTTTTTCATACTGGCCCCCCGTGGGAAACGAATCCACATCCCTGCCGGCCAAACCCTCCCCTACCTTGGATGATGCTGGACCAATTGTGCGCCGCCCATGGGTCTCCCGGTTGCGGCCGGCTGCGACAGAGCCTGGACTGGAACCAGGATCTCTAGTGGCCCAGCGAGCACTGCGCTGTATAAGTTATCTGTCCCTTGCTTCACCACACTGCCTTGGTCCAAATAATCAGTGATGGGGGTGCAGTGATGACCGAAAGCCAATGATAACCTACTGTAGAAGTTATCTGTCCCTTGCTTGGCATAGTTCTACATCGCTCCAGTGTTGATACTTCCTTTAGAACCAAAAACTGATATGATAAATAATTATTCTTGAGGAATACATTTTTCCAGCGTAGTTCTAAACAAAAATAGATCCAGTATCTGCAGATCTTCAGCACCGTAGTAGTTGTCTGAAAATAGAGTCTTGGAACTAGAGATCCACGGTGAGTCTTTAGTTCAGCAATAAGGCCAGAGGGGGAATGGAAACGGCCAATATACCCTGCCTAAGGGGGAATGGAAACGGCCAATATACCCTGCCTAAGGGGGAATGGAAACGGCCAATATACCCTGCCTAAGGGGGAATGGAAACGGCCAATATACCCTGCCTAAGGGGGAATGGAAACGGCCAATATACCCTGCCTAAGGGGGAATGGAAACGGCCAATATACCCTGCCTAGAGGGGGGAATGGAAACGGCCAATATACCCTGCCTAAGGGGGAATGGAAACGGCCAATATACCCTGCCTAAGGGGGGAATGGAAACGGCCAATATACCCTGCCTAAGGGGGAATGGAAACGGCCAATATACCCTGCCTAAGGGGGAATGGAAACGGCCAATATACCCTGCCTAAGGGGGAATGGAAACGCCAATATACCCTGCCTAAGGGGGGAATGGAAACGGCCAATATACCCTGCCTAAGGGGGAATGGAAACGGCCAATATACCCTGCCTAAGGGGGAATGGAAACGGCCAATATACCCTGCCAGAGGGGAATGGAAACGGCCAATATACCCTGCCTAAGGGGGAATGGAAACGGCCAATATACCCTGCCTAAGGGGGAATGGAAACGGCCAATATACCCTGCCTAAGGGGGAATGGAAACGGCCAATATACCCTGCCTAAGGGGGGAATGGAAACGGCCAATATACCCTGCCTAAGGGGGAATGGAAACGGCCAATATACCCTGCCAGAGGGGGAATGGAAACGGCCAATATACCCTGCCTAAGGGGGAATGGAAACGGCCAATATACCCTGCCTAAGGGGGAATGGAAACGGCCAATATACCCTGCCTAAGGGGGAATGGAAACGGCCAATATACCCTGCCTAAGGGGGGAATGGAAACGGCCAATATACCCTGCCTAAGGGGGAATGGAAACGGCCAATATACCCTGCCTAAGGGGGAATGGAAACGGCCAATATACCCTGCCTAAGGGGGGAATGGAAACGGCCAATATACCCTGCCTAAGGGGGAATGGAAACGGCCAATATACCCTGCCTAGAGGGGGAATGGAAACGGCCAATATACCCTGCCAGAGGGGGGAATGGAAACGGCCAATATACCCTGCCTAAGGGGGAATGGAAACGGCCAATATACCCTGCCTAAGGGGGAATGGAAACGGCCAATATACCCTGCCAGAGGGGGGAATGGAAACGGCCAATATACCCTGCCTAAGGGGGAATGGAAACGGCCAATATACCCTGCCTAAGGGGGAATGGAAACGGCCAATATACCCTGCCTAAGGGGGAATGGAAACGGCCAATATACCCTGCCCAAGGGGGAATGGAAACGGCCAATATACCCTGCCTAAGGGGGAATGGAAACGGCCAATATACCCTGCCAGAGGGGGAATGGAAACGGCCAATATACCCTGCCTAAGGGGGAATGGAAACGGCCAATATACCCTGCCTAAGGGGGAATGGAAACGGCCAATATACCCTGCCTAAGGGGGAATGGAAACGGCCAGTATACCCTGCCTAAGGGGGAATGGAAACGGCCAATATACCCTGCCTAAGGGGGGAATGGAAACGGCCAATATACCCTGCCTAAGGGGGAATGGAAACGGCCAATATACCCTGCCTAAGGGGGAATGGAAACGGCCAATATACCCTGCCTAAGGGGGAATGGAAACGGCCAATATACCCTGCCTAAGGGGGGAATGGAAACGGCCAGTATACCCTGCCTAAGGGGGGAATGGAAACGGCCAATATACCCTGCCTAAGGGGGAATGGAAACGGCCAATATACCCTGCCTAAGGGGGAATGGAAACGGCCAGTATACCCTGCCTAAGGGGGAATGGAAACGGCCAGTATACCCTGCCTAAGGGGGAATGGAAACGGCCAATATACCCTGCCTAAGGGGGAATGGAAACGGCCAATATACCCTGCCTAAGGGGGAATGGAAACGCCAATATACCCTGCCTAAGGGGGAATGGAAACGGCCAATATACCCTGCCTAAGGGGGGAATGGAAACGGCCAATATACCCTGCCTAAGGGGGAATGGAAACGGCCAATATACCCTGCCTAAGGGGGGAATGGAAACGGCCAATATACCCTGCCTAAGGGGGAATGGAAACGGCCAATATACCCTGCCTAAGGGGGAATGGAAACGGCCAATATACCCTGCCTAGAGGGGGGAATGGAAACGGCCAATATACCCTGCCTAAGGGGGAATGGAAACGGCCAATATACCCTGCCTAAGGGGGGAATGGAAACGGCCAATATACCCTGCCTAAGGGGGAATGGAAACGGCCAATATACCCTGCCTAAGGGGGAATGGAAACGGCCAATATACCCTGCCTAAGGGGGGAATGGAAACGGCCAATATACCCTGCCTAAGGGGGGAATGGAAACGGCCAATATACCCTGCCTAAGGGGGAATGGAAACGGCCAATATACCCTGCCTAAGGGGGAATGGAAACGGCCAATATACCCTGCCTAAGGGGGGAATGGAAACGGCCAGTATACCCTGCCTAAGGGGGGAATGGAAACGGCCAGTATACCCTGCCTAAGGGGGAATGGAAACGGCCAATATACCCTGCCTAAGGGGGAATGGAAACGGCCAGTATACCCTGCCTAAGGGGGAATGGAAACGGCCAATATACCCTGCCTAAGGGGGAATGGAAACGGCCAATATACCCTGCCTAAGGGGGAATGGAAACGGCCAATATACCCTGCCTAAGGGGGAATGGAAACGGCCAATATACCCTGCCTAAGGGGGAATGGAAACGGCCAATATACCCTGCCTAAGGGGGAATGGAAACGGCCAATATACCCTGCCTAAGGGGGAATGGAAACGGCCAATATACCCTGCCTAAGGGGGGAATGGAAACGGCCAATATACCCTGCCTAAGGGGGAATGGAAACGCCAATATACCCTGCCTAAGGGGGAATGGAAACGGCCAATATACCCTGCCTAAGGGGGGAATGGAAACGGCCAATATACCCTGCCTAAGGGGGAATGGAAACGGCCAATATACCCTGCCTAAGGGGGAATGGAAACGGCCAATATACCCTGCCAGAGGGGGGAATGGAAACGGCCAATATACCCTGCCTAAGGGGGGAATGGAAACGGCCAATATACCCTGCCTAAGGGGGGAATGGAAACGGCCAATATACCCTGCCAGAGGGGGAATGGAAACGGCCAATATACCCTGCCTAAGGGGGGAATGGAAACGGCCAATATACCCTGCCTAAGGGGGGAATGGAAACGGCCAATATACCCTGCCTAAGGGGGGAATGGAAACGCCAATATACCCTGCCTAAGGGGGAATGGAAACGGCCAATATACCCTGCCTAAGGGGGAATGGAAACGGCCAATATACCCTGCCTAAGGGGGAATGGAAACGGCCAATATACCCTGCCTAAGGGGGAATGGAAACGGCCAATATACCCTGCCTAAGGGGGGAATGGAAACGGCCAATATACCCTGCCTAAGGGGGGAATGGAAACGGCCAATATACCCTGCCTAAGGGGGAATGGAAACGGCCAATATACCCTGCCTAAGGGGGAATGGAAACGGCCAATATACCCTGCCTAAGGGGGAATGGAAACGGCCAATATACCCTGCCTAAGGGGGAATGGAAACGGCCAATATACCCTGCCTAAGGGGGGAATGGAAACGGCCAATATACCCTGCCTAAGGGGGGAATGGAAACGGCCAATATACCCTGCCTAAGGGGGAATGGAAACGGCCAATATACCCTGCCTAAGGGGGAATGGAAACGGCCAATATACCCTGCCTAAGGGGGAATGGAAACGGCCAATATACCCTGCCTAAGGGGGAATGGAAACGGCCAATATACCCTGCCTAAGGGGGAATGGAAACGGCCAATATACCCTGCCTAAGGGGGGAATGGAAACGGCCAATATACCCTGCCTAAGGGGGAATGGAAACGGCCAATATACCCTGCCTAAGGGGGAATGGAAACGGCCAATATACCCTGCCTAAGGGGGAATGGAAACGGCCAATATACCCTGCCTAAGGGGGAATGGAAACGGCCAATATACCCTGCCTAAGGGGGAATGGAAACGGCCAATATACCCTGCCTAAGGGGGAATGGAAACGGCCAATATACCCTGCCTAAGGGGGGAATGGAAACGGCCAATATACCCTGCCTAAGGGGGGAATGGAAACGGCCAATATACCCTGCCTAAGGGGGGAATGGAAACGGCCAATATACCCTGCCTAAGGGGGAATGGAAACGGCCAATATACCCTGCCTAAGGGGGAATGGAAACGGCCAATATACCCTGCCTAGAGGGGGAATGGAAACGGCCAATATACCCTGCCTAAGGGGGAATGGAAACGGCCAATATACCCTGCCTAAGGGGGAATGGAAACGGCCAATATACCCTGCCTAAGGGGGAATGGAAACGGCCAATATACCCTGCCTAAGGGGGGAATGGAAACGGCCAATATACCCTGCCTAAGGGGGGAATGGAAACGGCCAATATACCCTGCCTAAGGGGGGAATGGAAACGGCCAATATACCCTGCCTAAGGGGGAATGGAAACGGCCAATATACCCTGCCTAAGGGGGAATGGAAACGGCCAATATACCCTGCCTAAGGGGGAACGGAAACGGCCAATATACCCTGCCTAAGGGGGAACGGAAACGGCCAATATACCCTGCCTAAGGGGGGAACGGAACGGCCAATATACCCTGCCTAAGGGGGAACGGAAACGCCAATATACCCTGCCTAAGGGGGAACGGAAACGGCCAATATACCCTGCCTAAGGGGGAACGGAAACGGCCAATATACCCTGCCTAAGGGGGAACGGAAACGGCCAATATACCCTGCCTAAGGGGGAATGGAAACGGCCAATATACCCTGCCTAAGGGGGGAATGGAAACGGCCAATATACCCTGCCTAAGGGGGGAATGGAAACGGCCAATATACCCTGCCTAAGGGGGAATGGAAACGGCCAGTATACCCTGCCTAAGGGGGGAATGGAAACGGCCAGTATACCCTGCCTAAGGGGGAACGGAAACGCCAATATACCCTGCCTAAGGGGGAATGGAAACGGCCAATATACCCTGCCTAAGGGGGAATGGAAACGGCCAATATACCCTGCCTAAGGGGGAATGGAAACGGCCAATATACCCTGCCTAAGGGGGAATGGAAACGGCCAATATACCCTGCCTAAGGGGGAATGGAAACGGCCAATATACCCTGCCTAAGGGGGAATGGAAACGGCCAATATACCCTGCCTAAGGGGGAATGGAAACGGCCAATATACCCTGCCTAAGGGGGAATGGAAACGGCCAATATACCCTGCCAGAGGGGGAATGGAAACGGCCAATATACCCTGCCTAAGGGGGAATGGAAACGGCCAATATACCCTGCCTAAGGGGGAATGGAAACGGCCAATATACCCTGCCTAAGGGGGAATGGAAACGGCCAATATACCCTGCCCAGAGGGGGAATGGAAACGGCCAATATACCCTGCCTAAGGGGGAATGGAAACGGCCAATATACCCTGCCAGAGGGGGAATGGAAACGGCCAATATACCCTGCCTAAGGGGGAATGGAAACGGCCAATATACCCTGCCAGAGGGGGAATGGAAACGGCCAATATACCCTGCCTAAGGGGGAATGGAAACGGCCAATATACCCTGCCAGAGGGGGGAATGGAAACGGCCAATATACCCTGCCTAAGGGGGAATGGAAACGGCCAATATACCCTGCCAGAGGGGGGAATGGAAACGGCCAATATACCCTGCCTAAGGGGGAATGGAAACGGCCAATATACCCTGCCTAAGGGGGAATGGAAACGGCCAATATACCCTGCCTAAGGGGGGAATGGAAACGGCCAATATACCCTGCCTAAGGGGGAATGGAAACGGCCAATATACCCTGCCTAGGGGGGAATGGAAACGGCCAATATACCCTGCCTAAGGGGGAATGGAAACGGCCAATATACCCTGCCTAAGGGGGAATGGAAACGGCCAATATACCCTGCCTAAGGGGGAACGGAAACGGCCAATATACCCTGCCTAAGGGGGAACGGAAACGGCCAATATACCCTGCCTAAGGGGGAACGGAAACGGCCAATATACCCTGCCTAAGGGGGGAATGGAAACGGCCAATATACCCTGCCTAAGGGGGAATGGAAGCGGCCAATATACCCTGCCTAAGGGGGAATGGAAACGGCCAATATACCCTGCCTAAGGGGGAATGGAAACGGCCAATATACCCTGCCTAAGGGGGAATGGAAACGGCCAATATACCCTGCCTAAGGGGGGATGGAAACGGCCAATATACCCTGCCTAAGGGGGAATGGAAACGGCCAATATACCCTGCCTAAGGGGGAACGGAAACGGCCAATATACCCTGCCTAAGGGGGAATGGAAACGGCCAATATACCCTGCCTAAGGGGGAATGGAAACGGCCAATATACCCTGCCTAAGGGGGAATGGAAACGGCCAATATACCCTGCCTAAGGGGGAATGGAAACGGCCAATATACCCTGCCTAAGGGCTGTTGGCACGACGCGAAGCAGAGGTCCTGGATACAGCCCTTAGCTGTGGTATATTTGCCATATACCACAAACTCACAAGTGCCTTATTGCTATTCTAAACTGGTTTTGCGTCATACCTGTGGTATATTGTCTGATATACACACGGCTGGAATGCTGTTTCAGCCAATCAGAATTCAGGACCCAAACTACCCGCTTTATAATTTAATATTATAGACCATGTCACTGGTAGAAACAGGTCCAGTGTAAGGTTGTTGGGCCAACCAATCAGGTGTTAGGTTGTTGGGCCAGCCAATCAGGTGTTAGGTTGTTGGGCCAGCCAATCAGGTGTTAGGTTGTTGGGCCAACCAATCAGGTGTTAGGTTGTTGGGCCAGCCAATCAGGTGTTAGGTTGTTGGGCCAGCCAATCAGGTGTTAGGTTGTTGGGCCAGCCAATCAGGTGTTAGGTTGTTGGGCCAACCAATCAGGTGTTAGGTTGTTGGGCC
Organism: Coregonus clupeaformis; assembly: GCF_020615455.1. Lineage (NCBI taxonomy): Eukaryota > Metazoa > Chordata > Actinopteri > Salmoniformes > Salmonidae > Coregonus > Coregonus clupeaformis. The sequence continues at coordinate 199,320 of NW_025534130.1, forward strand.
AACCAATCAGGTGTTAGGTTGTTGGGCCAGCCAATCAGGTGTTAGGTTGTTGGGCCAACCAATCAAGTGTTAGGTCCTATATTCTATCTCTAAGATTAAGCCCAGCACCCTACACTACATATCCTATATAGAAGGTTAATCTCAGTCAGATCATCCTATATCATCAATATAGAATATTACAGACATTACTGTTGGGTCCAGCACCCTACAGTACACATTATAGAATATCACAGACATTACTGTTAGGTCCAGCACCCTACAGTACACATTATAGAATATCACAGACATTACTGTTAGGTCCAGCACCCTACAGTACACATTATAGAATATCACAGACATTACTGTTGGGTCCAGCACCCTACAGTACACATTATAGAATATCACAGACATTACTGTTGGGTCCAGCACCCTACAGTACACATTATAGAATATCACAGACATTACTGTTAGGTCCAGCACCCTACAGTACACATTATAGAATATTACAGACATTACTGTTAGGTCCAGCACCCTCCAGTACACATTATAGAATATTACAGACATTACTGTTAGGTCCAGCACCCTACAGTACACATTATAGAATATTACAGACATTACTGTTAGGTCCAGCACCCTCCAGTACATATCCTATATAGAAGGTTAATCTCAGTCAGATCATCCTATATCATCTATTACAGACATTACTGTTAGGTCCAGCACCCTCCAGTACATATCCCGTAGAGAAGGATCTTCTCATAACATTGACAGTCAGATCCTGCTATATCATCAATAGCACAACATTAATACAGCATTTCATGTGATCCATTCTTCCTCCCAGGTCCCTTTCACAAAGTATACAGTAACTGCACCCACACACACACACACACACACACACACACACACACACACACACACACACACACACACCCCCCTCAGGCATTGAAGATCTCATCTTCAGAGCGTCCGATGGCGTCAGGGTTAGAGAGGGGGTCCAGATCAGCAAACAGGTTGAACCATGCAGACATGTCCCGCGATGCACCTTGAGGGACTAGACAGACACACCTTGAGGGACTAGACAGACACACCCTGAGGGACTAGACAGACACACCTTGAGGGACTAGACAGACACACCTTGAGGGACTAGACAGACACACCCTGAGGGACTAGACAGACACACCTTGAGGGACTAGACAGACACACCTTGAGGGACTAGACAGACACACCTTGAGGGACTAGACAGACACACCTTGAGGGACTAGACAGACACACCTTGAGGAACTAGACAGACACACCTTGAGGGACTAGACAGACACACCTTGAGGGACTAGACAGACACACCTTGAGGGACTAGACAGACACACCCTGAGGGACTTGGTACTGGAAGACACATATGACAGTTCAAACTAAACCCTGCACTGCTGAGCCTATGACAGCAAGCCTCGCAAACCACACCCTCTCACCATTGGCTGTTGTCTTTGGGCCACCCTTAGCTGATTGGGCCTGGCCAGACGCTGGGGGCTGTAGGGGCGGAGCCTGGAACATGGGAGGAGTCGCCCAGCCTGAGTGACAGAAGGACAGAGGATGAGGAGGATAGAACGAAGGGCGAGGAGACAAGGGAATGTGAAGTCATCATTCCTCCAGACTGAACACAACATGCTGATAACAATGTGCTGGAACTGCAGACAAACTGTCCCTTTCTAGATGCCACTAGAGGTTAGACATGCAGTAAGATCACCTAGCCACTAGAGGTCAGACATGCAGTAAGATCACCTAGCCACTAGAGGTCAGACATGCAGTAAGATCATCTAGCCACTAGAGGTCAGACATGCAGTAAGATCATCTAGCCACTAGAGGTCAGACATGCAGTAAGATCATCTAGCCACTAGAGGTCAGACATGCAGTAAGATCACCTAGCCACTAGAGGTCAGACATGCAGTAAGATCATCTAGCCACTAGAGGTCAGACATGCAGTAAGATCATCTAGCCACTAGAGGTCAGACATGCAGTAAGATCATCTAGCCACTAGAGGTCAGACATGCAGTAAGATCATCTAGCCACTAGAGGTCAGACATGCAGTAAGATCATCTAGCCACTAGAGGTCAGACATGCAGTAAGATCATCTAGCCACTAGAGGTCAGACATGCAGTAAGATCACCTAGCCACTAGAGGTCAGACATGCAGTAAGATCATCTAGCCACTAGAGGTTAGACATGCAGTAAGATCACCTAGCCACTAGAGGTCAGACATGCAGTAAGATCACCTAGCCACTAGAGGTCAGACATGCAGTAAGATCATCTAGCCACTAGAGGTCAGACATGCAGTAAGATCACCTAGCCACTAGAGGTCAGACCAGGAGATGGTTCTGACTGACTGACCTGTAGAACTCAGACTGTGGTCCAGCAGCTGGGAGGGCAGGAAGCCGGTGGGACTGGGGGGCTGAGAGGGGGGGCAGGCTTCTCCAGTAGGGGGGGGAGGGGCCAGGGTGGGGGGGACAGGGTCAGAGGACTCCAAGCAGCCCAAGGTGCCTTGCCACTCTCCACTGAACTCGTCTGCTTCCATTGGTCCAGGGCTCAGGAGGTCCTTCAGAAAGGCCATGTCCCCAGCCTCCCTGTCCTCCTCCTTGTCCCTCTGCCGTGCCCCGACCCCCACCCCGGCCCCCTGCTGCAGGGCCCCACCTGGAACACAGCACAGAGACAGACAAAGGGTTAGAAGCTGCATGTAGCCAGGTCATCACAGAACTATTCATTGTTATTGACTCATGTCAATAGAAAAACTGGCTGGTCTGAAACACCATTCACACAGAGGACAGAGACAGTTCAGGACCTGAGAGAAACCTGAGAGAGAGAGGGGAAATCAGTTTAAATCAAATGAGTCAGAAGACAACAGGGAGACTGAGATCAGAGAAACACCACACATCAGGTAGGAACAGCTCAAACCCCCAGTAAGACAGGTTTGATAGGAGAACAGGGGGAGGACTGGAGAAGAGGTATCCAGGGGGAGGTGAGGACAGGAGAGGTAAGAGCCATCCAGGGGGAGGACAGGACAGGAGAGGTAAGAGCCATCCTGGGGGAGGACAGGACAGGAGAGGTAAGAGCCATCCAGGGGGAGGTAAGGACAGGAGAGGTAAGAGCCATCCAGGGGGAGGACAGGACAGGAGAGGTAAGAGCCATCCAGGGGGAGGAAAGGACAGGAGAGGTAAGAGCCATCCAGGGGGAGGACAGGACAGGAGAGGTAAGAGCCATCCAGGGGGAGGACAGGACAGGAGAGGTAAGAGCCATCCAGGGGGAGGACAGGACAGGAGAGGTAAGAGCCATCCAGGGGGGAGTGCAGTTGGCGAACGATTCGTTCTTTCTGAATGACTATTTTTACTGCCTTGATATCATTGCCATTAATATGGAGTTGGTCCCCCCTTTGCTGCTATAACAGCCTCCACTCTTCTGGGAAGGCTTTCCACTAGATGTTGGAACATTGCTGCAGGGACTTGCTTCCATTCAGCCACAAGAGCATTAGTGAGGTCGGGCACTGATGTTGGGCGATTAGGCCTGGCTTGCAGTCGGTGTTCCAATTCATCCCAAAGGTGTTCGATGGGGTTGAGGTCAGGGCTCTGTGCAGGCAAGTCAAGTTCTTCCACACCGATCTCGACAAACCATTTCTGTATGGACCTCGCTTTGTGCACAGGGGCATTGTCATGCTAAAACAGGGCCTTCCCCAAACTGTTGCCACAAAGTTGGATGCACAGAATCGTCTAGAATGTCATTGTTCGCTGTAGCGTTAATATTTCCCTTCACTGGAACTAAGGGGCCTAGCCAGAACCATGAAAAACAGCCCCAGACCATTATTCCTCCTCCACCAAACTTTACAGTTGGCACTATACATTCCAGCAAGTAGCGTTCTCCTAGCATCCACCAAACCCAGATTTGTGCGTCGGACTGCGAGATGGTGAAGCGTGATTCATCACTCCAGAGAACGCGTTTCCACTGCTCCAGATTCCAATGGCGGCGAGCTTTACACCACTGCAACCGACGCTTGGCATTGCGCATGGTGATCTTGTATGGGCTTGTATGCGGCTGCTCGGCCATGGAAACCCATTTCACGAAGCTCCTGACGAACAGTTCTTGTGCTAAAGTTTGGAACTCGGTAGTGAGTGTTGGAACCGAGGACAGGCGCTTCAGCACTCGGCAGTCCTGTTCTGTGAGCTTGTGTGGCCTACCACTTTGCGGTTGAGCCGTTGTTGCTCCTAGACGTTTCCACTTCACAATAACAGCACTTACAGTTGACCAGGGCAGCTCTAGCAGGGCAGAAATTTGACGAACTGACTTGTTGGAAAGGTGGCATCCTATGACGGTGCCACGTTGAAAGTCACTGAGCTCTTCAGTAAGGCCATTCTACTGTCAATGTTTGTCTATGGAGATTGCATGGCTGTCTGCTCAGTTTTATACATCTGTCAGCAACGGGTGTAGCTGAAATAGCCGAATCCACTAATTTGAAGGGGTTTCCACATACTGCTGTATATACAGTGTATTTTCGCAAGACAAAGGAGCCTGGAAAAGGGTAGATAATTATCCAGATCGCTACTATCCCCACGCTTATGGAGTGGCAGCGCAAAAACTGCTTTTGGAATATTTCCTAAAGTTAAATAAAAAATGTGTGTCATTGAGCCAGCAATGAGGGGCGCTGCATACTTAAGCAAAGACGGGTCCCAAATGACTTATTAATAATAATAATAATAATAATATGCCATTTAGCAGACGCTTTTATCCAAAGCGACTTACAGTCATGCGTGCATACATTTTATTTTGTGTACAGTCAACTGGAGGCTGTATGAAGAACAGTCAACTGGAGGCTGTATGAAGAACAGTCAACTGGAGGTTGTATGAAGAACAGTCAACTGGAGGCTGTATGAAGAACAGTCAACTGGAGGCTGTATGAAGAACAGTCAACTGGAGGCTGTATGAAGAACAGTCAACTGGAGGCTGTATGAAGAACAGTCAACTGGAGGCTGTATGTGGGAAGAACAGTCAACTGGAGGCTGTATGAAGAACAGTCAACTGGAGGCTGTATGAAGAACAGTCAACTGGAGGATGTATGTGGGAAGAACAGTCAACTGGAGGCTGTATGAAGAACAGTCAACTGGAGGCTGTATGAAGAACAGTCAACTGGAGGCTGTATGAAGAACAGTCAACTGGAGGCTGTATGAAGAACAGTCAACTGGAGGCTGTATGAAGAACAGTCAACTGGAGGCTGTATGAAGAACAGTCAACTGGAGGCTGTATGAAGAACAGTCAACTGGAGGCTGTATGAAGAACAGTCAACTGGAGGATGTATGAAGAACAGTCAACTGGAGGCTGTATGAAGAACAGTCAACTGGAGGCTGTATGAAGAACAGTCAACTGGAGGCTGTATGAAGAACAGTCAACTGGAGGCTGTATGAAGAACAGTCAACTGGAGGCTGTATGAAGAACAGTCAACTGGAGGCTGTATGAAGAACAGTCAACTGGAGGCTGTATGAAGAACAGTCAACTGGAGGCTGTATGAAGAACAGTCAACTGGAGGCTGTATGTGGGAAGAACTACTTACCCTTTGCTCTCAGGTTCACGAAAACATTTGTTAAAAATACAAGTGAAATTAGTATTTTTGACACCTTCATCTTGACAGTTATCAAACGTGTTGAGCAGCTTAGCTTTAGCTAACTAGGTTAGCTGGCTAGCTATGCTGTGGGAAGAATACAGTTTCCCAGCTGGCTGGTGTGGACTGAGAGGAAATAACAAAATAAAAATCCGTTAGCCAGTAAATTTTTTTTTGAATGACAAGTCTCGTGTGGGACATTCGATCTGAATGTTCTGTAGACGCTCATGTGTTTTAGCTCTTTCTGGGTCAGATGGATTGGAAAATATGTAATAACTAGCCACCCGTTCGGTTTTTTTAGCCAGATCCCGCACTTTCGATAGATTCACGTTAAGTAAAAACGGACATTGGTAGAGCATGGCGCTTGTAACGCCAGGGTAGTGGGTTCGATCCCCGGGACCACCCATACGTAAAAATGTATGCACACATGACTGTAAGTCGCTTTGGATAAAAGCGTCTGCTAAATGGCATATTATTATTATTATTATTAAGAACAGTCAACTGGAGGCTGTATGTGGGAAGAACAGTCAACTGGAGGCTGTATGAAGAACAGTCAACTGGAGGCTGTATGAAGAACAGTCAACTGGAGGCTGTATGAAGAACAGTCAACTGGAGGCTGTATGAAGAACAGTCAACTGGAGGCTGTATGTGGGAAGAACAGTCAACTGGAGGCTGTATGAAGAACAGTCAACTGGAGGCTGTATGAAGAACAGTCAACTGGAGGCTGTATGAAGAACAGTCAACTGGAGGCTGTATGAAGAACAGTCAACTGGAGGCTGTATGTGGGAAGAACAGTCAACTGGAGGCTGTATGTGGGAAGAACAGTCAACTGGAGGCTGTATGAAGAACAGTCAACTGGAGGCTGTATGAAGAACAGTCAACTGGAGGCTGTATGAAGAACAGTCAGCTGGAGGCTGTATGAAGAACAGTCAGCTGGAGGCTGTATGAAGAACAGTCAACTGGAGGCTGTATGAAGAACAGTCAACTGACTGGCCAAGACCAGTATGATTTGTTGTTTTGACTGAAAAAGTCCAAAACATCAGTGTCAGTAAAAATAACTCTCCATCAGTAGAGGACAGGACAGGACAGGACAGGACAGGTAAGAGCCAACCTACTCCACCACCACCACAGGACAGGACAGGACAGGACAGGACAGGACAGGACAGGACAGGACAGGTAAGAGCCAACCTACTCCACCACCACCACAGGACAGGACAGGACAGGACAGGTAAGAGCCAACCTACTCCACCACCACCACAGTCAGGACAGGACAGGTAAGAGCCAACCTACTCCACCACCACCACAGGACAGGACAGGACAGGAGGACAGGACAGGACAGGACAGGACAGGACAGGTAAGAGCCAACCTACTCCACCACCACCACAGGACAGGACAGGACAGGTAAGAGCCAACCTACTCCACCACCACCACAGGACAGGACAGGACAGGACAGGTAAGAGCCAACCTACTCCACCACCACCACAGGTCAGGACAGGACAGGTAAGAGCCAACCTACTCCACCACCACCACAGGTCAGGACAGGACAGGTAAGAGCCAACCTACTCCACCACCACCACAGGACAGGACAGGACAGGTAAGAGCCAACCTACTCCACCACCACCACAGACAGGACAGGACAGGACAGGTAAGAGCCAACCTACTCCACCACCACCACAGGACAGGACAGGACAGGTAAGAGCCAACCTACTCCACCACCACCACGACAGGAGACAGGACAGGACAGGACAGGTAAGAGCCAACCTACTCCACCACCACCACAGGACAGGACAGGACAGGACAGGACAGGACAGGACAGGACAGGACAGGACAGGACAGGTAAGAGCCAACCTACTCCACCACCACCACAGGACAGGACAGGACAGGACAGGACAGGACAGGTAAGAGCCAACCTACTCCCCCACCACCACAGGACAGGACAGGACAGGTAAGAGCCAACCTACTCCCCCACCACCACAGGACAGGACAGGACAGGTAAGAGCCAACCTACTCCCCCACCACCACAGTCAGGACAGGACAGGTAAGAGCCAACCTACTCCCCCACCACCACAGTCAGGACAGGACAGGTAAGAGCCAACCTACTCCACCACCACCACAGGACAGGACAGGACAGGTAAGAGCCAACCTACTCCCCCACCACCACAGTCAGGACAGGACAGGTAAGAGCCAACCTACTCCCCCACCACCACAGTCAGGACAGGACAGGTAAGAGCCAACCTACTCCACCACCACCACAGGACAGGACAGGACAGGACAGGACAGGACAGGTAAGAGCCAACCTACTCCACCACCACCACAGGACAGGACAGGACAGGACAGGACAGGTAAGAGCCAACCTACTCCCCCACCACCACAGGACAGGACAGGACAGGTAAGAGCCAACCTACTCCCCCCACCACCACAGTCAGGACAGGACAGGTAAGAGCCAACCTACTCCCCCACCACCACAGTCAGGACAGGACAGGTAAGAGCCAACCTACTCCACCACCACCACAGGACAGGACAGGACAGGTAAGAGCCAACCTACTCCCCCACCACCACAGTCAGGACAGGACAGGTAAGAGCCAACCTACTCCCCCACCACCACAGTCAGGACAGGACAGGTAAGAGCCAACCTACTCCACCACCACCACAGGACAGGACAGGACAGGACAGGACAGGACAGGTAAGAGCCAACCTACTCCACCACCACCCAGGACAGGACAGGACAGGACAGGACAGGTAAGAGCCAACCTACTCCACCACCACCACAGGACAGGACAGGACAGGTAAGAGCCAACCTACTCCACCACCACCACAGGACAGGACAGGACAGGACAGGACAGGACAGGTAAGAGCCAACCTACTCCACCACCACCACAGGACAGGACAGGACAGGACAGGACAGGACAGGACAGGTAAGAGCCAACCTACTCCACCACCACCACAGGACAGGACAGGACAGGACAGGACAGGACAGGACAGGTAAGAGCCAACCTACTCCACCACCACCACAGGACAGGACAGGACAGGTAAGAGCCAACCTACTCCACCACCACCACAGGACAGGACAGGACAGGACAGGTAAGAGCCAACCTACTCCACCACCACCACAGGACAGGACAGGACAGGCACTCCACCACCACCACAGGACAGGACAGGACAGGACAGGTAAGAGCCAACCTACTCCACCACCACCACAGGACAGGACAGGACAGGACAGGTAAGAGCCAACCTACTCCACCACCACCCAGACGGACAGGACAGGACAGGACAGGTAAGAGCCAACCTACTCCACCACCACCACAGGACAGGACAGGACAGGACAGGACAGGTAAGAGCCAACCTACTCCACCACCACCACAGGACAGGACAGGACAGGACAGGACAGGTAAGAGCCAACCTACTCCACCACCACCACAGGACAGGACAGGACAGGACAGGTAAGAGCCAACCTACTCCACCACCACCACAGGACAGGACAGGACAGGTAAGAGCCAACCTACTCCACCACCACCACAGGACAGGACAGGACAGGACAGGTAAGAGCCAACCTACTCCACCACCACCACAGGACAGGACAGGACAGGACAGGACAGGACAGGTAAGAGCCAACCTACTCCACCACCACCACAGGACAGGACAGGACAGGACAGGTAAGAGCCAACCTACTCCACCACCACCACAGGACAGGACAGGACAGGTAAGAGCCAACCTACTCCACCACCACCACAGGACAGGACAGGACAGGACAGGTAAGAGCCAACCTACTCCACCACCACCACAGGACAGGACAGGACAGGTAAGAGCCAACCTACTCCACCACCACCACAGGACAGGACAGGACAGGACAGGACAGGACAGGACAGGTAAGAGCCAACCTACTCCACCACCACAGGACAGGACAGGACAGGACAGGACAGGACAGGACAGGACAGGACAGGACAGGTAAGAGCCAACCTACTCCACCACCACCACAGGACAGGACAGGACAGGACAGGACAGGACAGGACAGGACAGGACAGGACAGGTAAGAGCCAACCTACTCCAGTCGTCAGCCTGTTTACCAGTGAGGCTCCCAGGGAGAGAGAGATGTGTGAGGCTGCTGGGCTGCACACCTCCAAAACCCCAGGGACCACCAGAGGGTGCTGTGGTCTGTAGAGGGGGCAGAAGCTGCATGGAGGAGGAGAGGCCAGGCTGGGGCTGCACACCTCCAAAACCCCAGGGACCACCAGAGGGTGCTGTGGTCTGTAGAGGGGGCAGAAGCTGCATGGAGGAGGAGAGGCCAGGCTGGGGCTGGTCACAGGCCAGGAGGAAGAGCTCGTCATCGGTGCTGGCTGTACTGAACTGCCCACTGAGATCACACAGGGCTGAGGAACAGGAGGAGGGTTAGAGAGGACAGGGTTGGAGAACAGGAGGATGGTTAGAGAGGACAGGGTTGGAGAACAGGAGGATGGTTAGAGAGGACAGGGTTGGAGAACAGGAGGATGGTTAGAGACACAGGGTTGGAGAACAGGAGGATGGTTAGAGAGGACAGGGTTGGAGAACAGGGGGATGGTTAGAGAGGACAGGGTTGGAGAACAGAAGGATGGTTAGAGAGGACAGGGTTGGAGTACAGGAGGATGATTAGAGACACAGGGCTGAGGAACAGGAGGATGGTTAGAGAGGACAGGGTTGGAGAACAGGAGGATGGTTAGAGAGGACAGGGTTGGAGAACAAGAGGATGGTTAGAAACACAGGGTTGGAGAACAGGAGGATGGTTAGAGACACAGGGTTGGAGAACAGGGGGATGGTTTGAGAGGACAGGGGTAGAGAACAGGAGGATGGTTAGAGAGGACAGGGTTGGAGAACAGGAGGATGGTTAGAGAGGACAGGGTTGGAGAACAGGAGGATGGTTAGAGAGGACAGGGTTGGAGAACAGGAGGATGGTTAGAGACACAGGGTTGGAGAACAGGAGGATGGTTAGAGAGGACAGGGTTGGAGAACAGGAGGATGGTTAGAGAGGACAGGGTTGGAGAACAGGAGGATGGTTAGAAACACAGGGTTGGAGAACAGGAGGATGGTTAGAGACACAGGGTTGGAGAACAGGGGGATGGTTTGAGAGGACAGGGTTGGAGAACAGGAGGATGGTTAGAGAGGACACCGTTGGAGAACAGGAGGATGGTTAGAGAGGACAGGGTTGGAGAACAGGAGGATGTTAGAGAGGACAGGGTTGGAGAACAGGAGGATGGTTAGAGAGGACAGGGTTGGAGAACAGGAGGATGGTTAGAGAGGACAGGGCTGGGGTACAGGAGGATGGTTAGAGACACAGGGTTGGAGAACAGGAGGATGGTTAGAGAGGACAGGGTTGGAGAACAGGAGGATGGTTAGAGAGGACAGGGTTGGAGAACAGGAGGATGGTTAGAGAGGACAGGGTTGGAGAACAGGAGGATGGTTAGAAAGGATAGGGCTGGGGTACAGGAGGATGGTTAGAGACACAGGGTTGGAGAACAGGAGGATGGTTAGAAAGGACAGGGTTGGAGAACAGGAGGTTGGTTAGAGAGGACAGGGCTGGGGTACAGGAGGATGGTTAGAGAGGACAGGGCTGGGGTACAGGAGGATGGTTAGAGAGGACAGGGCTGGGGTACAGGAGGATGGTTAGAGAGGACAGGGCTGGGGTACAGGAGGATGGTTAGAGAGGACAGGGTTGGAGAACAGGAGGAGGGTTAGAGAGGACAGGGTTGGAGAACAGGATGTTGGTTAGAGAGGACAGGGCTGGGGTACAGGAGGATGGTTAGAGAGGACAGGGATGGGGTACAGGAGGATGGTTAGAGAGGACAGGGCTGGGGTACAGGAGGATGGTTAGAGAGGACAGGGCTGGGGTACAGGAGGATGGTTAGAGAGGACAGGGCTGGGGTACAGGAGGATGGTTAGAGAGGACAGGGTTGGAGAACAGGAGGATGGTTAGAGAGGACAGGGTTGGAGAACAGGAGGTTGGTTAGAGAGGACAGGGCTGGGGTACAGGAGGATGTTTAGAGAGGACATGGTATGAGAACAGGAGGATGGTTAGAGAGGACAGGGCTGGGCTACAGGAGGATGGTTAGAGAGGACAGGGTTGGAGAACAGGAGGTTGGTTAGAGAGGACATGGCTGGGGTACAGGAGGATGGTTAGAGAGGACAGGGCTGGGGTACAGGAGGATGGTTAGAGAGGACAGGGTTGGAGAACAGGAGGATGGTTAGAGAGGACAGGGCTGGGCTACAGGAGGTTGGTTAGAGAGGACAGGGCTGGGGTACAGGAGAATGGTTAGAGAGGACAGGGTTGGAGAACAGGAGGATGGTTAGAGAGGACAGGGCTGGGGTACAGGAGGATGGTTAGAGAGGACAGGGCTGGGGTACAGGAGGATGGTTAGAGAGGACAGGGTTGGAGAACAGGAGGATGGTTAGAGAGGACAGGGTTGGAGAACAGGAGGTTCGTTAAAGAGGACAGGGCTGGGGTACAGGAGGATGGTTAGAGAGGACAGGGCTGGGGTACAGGAGGTTGGTTAGAGAGGACAGGGCTGGGGTACAGGAGGATGGTTAGAGAGGACAGGGTTGGAGAACAGGAGGTTGGTTAAAGAGGACAGGGCTGGGGTACAGGAGGATGGTTAGAGAGGACAGGGCTGGGGTACAGGAGGATGGTTAGAGAGGACAGGGTTGGAGAACAGGAGGATGGTTAGAGAGGACAGGGCTGGGGTACAGGAGGATGGTTAGAGAGGACAGGGCTGGGGTACAGGAGGATGGTTAGAGAGGACAGGGTTGGAGAACAGGAGGATGGTTAGAGAGGACAGGGCTGGGGTACAGGAGGATGGTTAGAGAGGACAGGGCTGGGGTACAGGAGAATGGTTAGAGAGGACAGGGTTGGAGAACAGGAGGATGGTTAGAGAGGACAGGGCTGGGGTACAGGAGGATGGTTAGCGAGGACAGGGTTGGAGAACAGGAGGATGGTTAGAGAGGACAGGGTTGGAGAACAGGAGGTTGGTTAGAGAGGACAGGGCTGGGGTACAGGAGGATGGTTAGAGAGGACAGGGCTGGGGTACAGGAGGATGGTTAGAGAGGACAGGGCTGGGGTACAGGAGGATGGTTAGAGAGGACAGGGCTGGGGTACAGGAGGATGGTTAGAGAGGACAGGGCTGGGGTACAGGAGGATGGTTAGAGAGGACAGGGTTGGAGAACAGGAGGATGGTTAGAGAGGACAGGGCTGGGGTACAGGAGGATGGTTAGAGAGGACAGGGTTGGAGAACAGGAGGATGGTTAGAGAGGACAGGGCTGGGGTACAGGAGGATGGTTAGAGAGGACAGGGGTACAGGAGGATGGTTAGACAGGACAGGGATGGGGTACAGGAGGATGGTTAGAGAGGACAGGGCTGGGGTACAGGAGGATGGTTAGAGAGGACAGGGTTGGGGTACAGGAGGATGGTTAGAGACGACAGGGCTGGGGTACAGGAGGTTGGTTAGAGAGGACAGGGCTGGGGTACAGGAGGATGGTTAGAGAGGACAGGGCTGGGGTACAGGAGGTTGGTTAGAGAGGACAGGGCTGGGGTACAGGAGGATGGTTAGAGAGGACAGGGTTGGAGAACAGGAGGATGGTTAGAGAGGACAGGGTTGGAGAACATGAGGATGGTTAGAAAGGACAGGGCTGGGGTACAGGAGGATGGTTAGAGAGGACAGGGTTGGGGTACAGGAGGATGGTTAGAGAGGACAGGGTTGGAGAACAGGAGGATGGTTAGAGAGGACAGGGCTGGGGTACAGGAGGATGGTTAGAAAGGACAGGGCTGGGGTACAGGAGGATGGTTAGAGAGGACAGGGTTGGAGAACAGGAGGTTGGTTAGAGAGGACAGGGCTGGGCTACAGGAGGTTGGTTAGAGAGGACAGGGCTGGGGTACAGGAGGATGGTTAGAGAGGACAGGGCTGGAGAACAGGAGGATGGTTAGAGAGGACAGGGTTGGGGAACAGGAGGATGGTTAGAGAGGACAGGGCTGGGGTACAGGAGGATGGTTAGAGAGGACAGGGCTGGGGTACAGGAGAATGGTTAGAGAGGACAGGGTTGGAGAACAGGAGGATGGTTAGAGAGGACAGGGCTGGGGTACAGGAGGATGGTTAGAGAGGACAGGGTTGGAGAACAGGAGGATGGTTAGAGAGGACAGGGTTGGAGAACAGGAGGTTGGTTAGAGAGGACAGGGCTGGGGTACAGGAGGATGGTTAGAGAGGACAGGGCTGGGGTACAGGAGGATGGTTAGAGAGGACAGGGCTGGGGTACAGGAGGATGGTTAGAGAGGACAGGGCTGGGGTACAGGAGGATGGTTAGAGAGGACAGGGCTGGGGTACAGGAGGATGGTTAGAGAGGACAGGGTTGGAGAACAGGAGGATGGTTAGAGAGGACAGGGCTGGGGTACAGGAGGATGGTTAGAGAGGACAGGGATGGGGTACAGGAGAATGGTTAGAGAGGACAGGGCTGGAGAACAGGAGGATGGTTAGAGAGGACAGGGCTGGGGTACAGGAGGATTGTTAGAGAGGACAGGGCTGGGCTACAGGAGGATGGTTAGAGAGGACAGGGTTGGAGAACAGGAGGTTGGTTAGAGAGGACAGGGCTGGGGTACAGGAGGATGTTTAGAGAGGACAGGGCTGGGGTACAGGAGGATGGTTAGAGAGGACAGGGCTGGGGTACAGGAGGATGGTTAGAGAGGACAGGGTTGGAGAACAGGAGGATGGTTAGAGAGGACATGGCTGGGGTACAGGAGGTTGGTTAGAGAGGACAGGGTTGGGGTACAGGAGGATGGTTAGAGAGGACAGGGCTGGGGTACAGGAGGATGGTTAGAGAGGACAGGGCTGGGGTACAGGAGGATGGTTAGAGAGGACAGGGCTGGGGTACAGGAGGATGGTTAGAGAGGACAGGGTTGGAGAACAGGAGGATGGTTAGAGAGGACAGGGTTGGAGAACAGGAGGTTGGTTAGAGAGGACAGGGCTGGGGTACAGGAGGATGGTTAGAGAGGACAGGGATGGGGTACAGGAGGATGGTTAGAGAGGACAGGGATGGGGTACAGGAGGTTGGTTAGAGAGGACAGAGCTGGGGTACAGGAGGATGGTTAGAGAGGACAGGGCTGCAGAACAGGAGGATGGTTAGAGAGGACAGGGCTGGGGTACAGGAGGATGGTTAGAGAGGACAGGGTTGGAGAACAGGAGGTTGGTTAGAGAGGACAGGGCTGGGGTACAGGAGGATGGTTAGAGAGGACAGGGCTGGGGTACAGGAGGATGGTTAGAGAGGACAGGGCTGGGGTACAGGAGGATGGTTAGAGAGGACAGGGCTGGGGTACAGGAGGATGGTTAGAGAGGACAGGGCTGGGGTACAGGAGGATGGTTAGAGAGGACAGGGCTGGAGTACAGGAGGATGGTTAGAGAGGACAGGGCTGGGGTACAGGAGGATGGTTAGAGAGGACAGGGCTGGGGTACAGGAGGATGGTTAGAGAGGACAGGGCTGGGGAACAGGAGGATGGTTAGAGAGGACAGGATTGGAGAACAGGAGGATGGTTAGAGAGGACAGGGTTGGAGAACAGGAGGATGGTTAGAGAGGACAGGATTGGAGAACAGGAGGATGGTTAGAGAGGACAGGGTTGGAGAACAGGAGGATGGTTAGAGAGGACAGGGCTGGGCTACAGGAGGTTGGTTAGAGAGGACAGGGCTGGGGTACAGGAGAATGGTTAGAGAGGACAGGGTTGGAGAACAGGAGGATGGTTAGAGAGGACAGGGCTGGGGTACAGGAGGATGGTTAGAGAGGACAGGGCTGGGGTCCAGGAGGATGGTTAGAGAGGACAGGGCTGGGGTACAGGAGGATGGTTAGAGAGGACAGGGCTGGGCTACAGGAGGATGGTTAGAGAGGACAGGGTTGGAGAACAGGAGGATGGTTAGAGAGGACAGGGCTGGAGAACAGGAGGATGGTTAGAGAGGACAGGGCTGGGCTACAGGAGGATGGTTAGAGAGGACAGGGCTGGGGTACAGGAGGATGGTTAGAGAGGACAGGGTTGGAGAACAGCAGGATGGTTAGAGAGGACAGGGTTGGGGTACAGGAGGATGGTTAGAGAGGACAGGGCTGGGGTACAGGAGGTTAGAGACTAAAGCGTGAAACCAGAAGCAGGTGGGCGGAGTTAGCAGAGCATCAGAGCGGTGAAACCAATAGACAGCGAGAACATCATCGTGATTCTAGCTTGGTTGGGGTGTACTCAGTAGCTAGCAAAATGTTATAGGTCTCTGGCACTTTAAATGAATGAATCCCCGTCAGTTATCTTTAGTATCTACATAGCTAACACCATCAGTAGCAAAGTAGTGTTTCTAGCAACTTTGGGAAGATTAAAGAAATGCAATTTTGTGCCCCCAGCCAATTTTCAGTAGCTGGGAGCTTGCAGTGTCTGATACTTGTGAGATGTTGTGGTGGAACACGTGAACATTGCATGTACTGTCAGAACAGTTTGGTGAGCTCCTGATAGGTGGGCTGGTAGCTACTGTTAGATGGGGATGGACCCGTTGGAGACCCCTGATGTCTGGTAAAGCCTCAACCCTTAGCTACCTGTTGGAGACCCCTGATGTCTGGTAAAGCCTCAACCCTTAGCTACCTGTTGGAGACCCCTGATGTCTGGTAAAGCCTCAACCCTTAGCTACCTGTTGGAGACCCCTGATGTCTGGTAAAGCCTCAACCCTTAGCTACCTGTTGGAGACCCCTGATGTCTGGTAAAGCCTCAACCCTTAGCTACCTGTTGGAGACCCCTGATGTCTGGTAAAGCCTCAACCCTTAGCTACCTGTTGGAGACCCCTGATGTATGGTAAAGCCTCAACCCTTAGCTACCTGTTGGAGACCCCTGATGTCTGGTAAAGCCTCAACCCTTAGCTACCTGTTGGAGACCCCTGATGTCTGGTAAAGCCTCAACTCTTAGCTATCTTTTCCAATTCAGATTAGCTAAATAAAAGTGAATAAGGACAACATTTGTATTATTTTGTGTGACTACAGCGCCAGGGATAAAACGCAACAATAGAGACATGTTCTAACTGAGCAGAGCTTTTACTACCCACCAGCCCCGGCTTTCGGTTGGGTCATTATCATTCAAAACAATGCATTGTAAAATAAATCCCACGCATCCCTTTGGTGAGTTGAGGCCATAACGTTCACTGAACACACACACAGCTTGCTTCTGCACAGAACAATGCCATAAAGCATCACTACACACACACGTACCAGAGTCCAGACGGGCACACAGAGAGCTGTCACTGATGTGGCTCTGTCCATCAGCAGAATGGGAGGGGCCTGTAAAGGAAACCACATCAAGTACATCATGTAATTCCATTCCACTGAACATGTTATAGCATATCTAGTCCAGTAGGGGTCAGTATATAATGTAATGTTATAGCATATCTAGCCCAGTAGGGGTCAGTATATAATGTAATGTTATAGCATATCTAGCCCAGTAGGGGTCAGTATATAATGTAATGTTATAGCATATCTAGTCCAGTAGGGGTCAGTATATAATGTAATGTTATAGCATATCTAGTCCAGTAGGGGTCAGTATATAATGTAATGTTATAGCATATCTAGCCCAGTAGGGGTCAGTATATAATGTAATGCTATAGCATATCTAGTCCAGTAGGGGTCAGTATATAATGTAATGTTATAGCATATCTAGCCCAGTAGGGGTCAGTATATAATGTAATGTTATAGCATATCTAGCCCAGTAGGGGTCAGTATATAATGTAATGCTATAGCATATCTAGCCCAGTAGGGGTCAGTATATAATGTTATAGCATATCTAGTCCAGTAGGGGTCAGTATATAATGTTATAGCATATCTAGTCCAGTAGGGGTCAGTATATAATGTTATAGCATATCTAGCCCAGTAGGGGTCAGTATATAATGTAATGTTATAGCATATCTAGCCCAGTAGGGGTCAGTATATAATGTTATAGCATATCTAGTCCAGTAGGGGTCAGTATATAATGTTATAGCATATCTAGCCCAGTAGGGGTCAGTATATAATGTAATGTTATAGCATATCTAGCCCAGTAGGGGTCAGTATATAATGTAATGTTATAGCATATCTAGCCCAGTAGGGGTCAGTATATAATGTAATGTTATAGCATATCTAGCCCAGTAGGGGTCAGTATATAATGTAATGTTATAGCATATCTAGCCCAGTAGGGGTCAGTATATAATGTAATGTTATAGCATATCTAGCCCAGTAGGGGTCAGTATATAATGTAATGTTATAGCATATCTAGTCCAGTAGGGGTCAGTATATAATGTAATGTAATAGCATATCTAGCCCAGTAGGGGTCAGTATATAATGTAATGTTATAGCATATCTAGTCCAGTAGGGGTCAGTATATAATGTAATGTAATAGCATATCTAGTCCAGTAGGGGTCAGTACGTACCAGAGGCTGATTCTGATGGCTTCTCTTCATCCAGGGAGACCAGACTGAGAGGAGGAGAGGAGAGAAAGGATATTTTGGGTATTTTATTAGGATCACCATTAGCTGTTGCCAAGGCAGCAGCTGCTCTTCCTGGGGTTTATTAGGATCACCATTAGCTGTTGCCAAGGCAGCAGCTGCTCTTCCTGGGGTTTATTAGGATCACCATTAGCTGTTGCCAAGGCAGCAGCTGCTCTTCCTGGGGTTTATTATGGAACCCCATTAGTTCCTGCCAAAGCAGCAGCTGCTCTTCCTGGGGTTTATTAGGATCCCCATTAGCTGTTGCCAAGGCAGCAGCTGCTCTTCCTGGGGTTTATTAGGATCCCCATTAGCTGTTGCCAAGGCAGCAGCTGCTCTTCCTGGGGTTTATTAGGATCACCATTAGCTGTTGCCAAGGCAGCAGCTGCTCTTCCTGGGGTTTATTAGGATCCCCATTAGCTGTTGCCAAGGCAGCAGCTGCTCTTCCTGGGGTTTATTAGGATCACCATTAGCTGTTGCCAAGGCAGCAGCTACTCTTCCTGGGGTTTATTAGGATCACCATTAGCTGTTGCCAAGGCAGCAGCTGCTCTTCCTGGGGTTTATTAGGATCACCATTAGCTGTTGCCAAGGCAGCAGCTGCTCTTCCTGGGGTTTATTAGGATCACCATTAGCTGTTGCCAAGGCAGCAGCTGCTCTTCCTGGGGTTTATTAGGATCCCCATTAGCTGTTGCCAAGGCAGCAGCTGCTCTTCCTGGGGTTTATTATGGATCACCATTAGCTGTTGCCAAAGCAGCAGCTGCTCTTCCTGGGGTTTATTAGGATCACCATTAGCTGTTGCCAAGGCAGCAGCTGCTCTTCCTGGGGTTTATTATGATCACCATTAGCTGTTGCCAAGGCAGCAGCTGCTCTTCCTGGGGTTTATTAGGATCCCCATTAGCTGTTGCCAAGGCAGCAGCTACTCTTCCTGGGGTTTATTATGGATCCCCATTAGCTGTTGCCAAAGCAGCAGCTGCTCTTCCTGGGGTCCAAAACATGAAACATGACATAATACAGAACATTAATAGACAAGAACAGCTCAAGGACAGAACTACACTGAACAGAACTACACTGAACAGAACTACACTGAACAGAACTACACTGAACAAAAATATACTGAATAGAACTACACTGAACAGAACTACACTGAACAGAACTACACTGAACAGAAATATACTGAACAGAAATATACTGAATAGAACTACACTGAACAGAACTACACTGAACAGAACTACACTGAACAGAAATATACTGAACAAAAATATACTGAATAGAACTACACTGAACAGAACTACACTGAACAGAACTACACTGAACAGAAATATACTGAACAGAAATATACTGAATAGAACTACACTGAACAGAACTACACTGAACAGAACTACACTGAACAGAAATATACTGAACAGAAATATACTGAATAGAACTACACTGAACAGAACTACACTGAACAGAACTACACTGAACAGAACTACACTGAACAGAACTACACTGAACAGAAATATACTGAACAAAAATATACTGAATAGAACTACACTGAACAGAACTACACTGAACAGAACTACACTGAACAGAAATATACTGAACAAAAATATACTGAACAGAAATATACTGAACAGAAATATACTGAACAGAAATATAAAAACAACATGTAAAGTGTTGGTCCCATGTTTAAGGAGCTGAAATAAAAGATCCCGGCACATTTTCCATACAAACAAAAGCTTATTTCTCTCCAATTTTGTGCACAAATTTGTTTACATTCCTGTTAGTGAGCATGTATTATTTGCCAAGATAATCCATCCACCTGACAGGTGTAGCATTTCAAGAAGCTGATTAAACAGCATTATCATTACACAGGTGCACCTTGTGCTGGGGACAATAAAAGGCCACTCTAAAATGTACAGTTTTGTCACACAACACAACGCCACAGATTTTTTTAGGGAGCGTGCAATTGGCATGCTGACTACAGCAATGTCCACCAGAACTATTGCTAGAGAATTGAATATTTATTTCTGTACCATAAACGTTTCTCAACGTCGTTATAGAGAACTTGGAAGTACATCTAACCGGCCTCACACATCCGACTTCTTCACCTGTGGGATTGTCTGAGACCAGCCACCCGGACAGCTGATGAAACTGTGGGTTTGCACAACCGAAGAATTTCAGCACAAACTGTCAGAAACCATCTCAGGGAATCTCCTCTGCGTGCTCACCAGGGTCTTGACCTGACTGCAGTTCGGTCTCGTAACCGACTTCAGTGGGCAAATGCTCACCTTCGATGGCCAATGGCACGCTGGAGAAGTGTGCTCTTCACGGATGAATCCCGGTTTCAACTGTAGCAGACAGAGTATGGCGTTGTGTGGGCAAGCGATTTGCTGATGTCACCGTTGTGAACGGAGAGCCCCATGGTGGTGGTGGGGTTATGGTACGTTGTGAACGGAGAGCCCCATGGTGGTGGTGGGGTTATGGTACGTTGTGAACGGAGAGCCCCATGGTGGTGGTGGGGTTATGGTACTGGCAGCGTTGTGAACGGAGAGCCCCATGGTGGTGGTGGGGTTATGGTACGTTGTGAATGGAGAGCCCCATGGTGGTGGTGGGGTTATGGTACGTTGTGAACGGAGAGCCCCATGGTGGTGGTGGGGTTATGGTACTGGCAGCGTTGTGAACGGAGAGCCCCATGGTGGTGGTGGGGTTATGGTACGTTGTGAACGGAGAGCCCCATGGTGGTGGTGGGGTTATGGTACGTTGTGAACAGAGAGCCCCATGGTGGTGGTGGGCTTATGGTACTGGCAGGCTTGTGAACGGAGAGCCCCATGGTGGTGGTGGGGTTATGGTACGTTGTGAACGGAGAGCCCCATGGTGGTGGTGGGCTTATGGTACTGGCAGGCTTGTGAACGGAGAGCCCCATGGTGGTGGTGGGGTTATGGTACGTTGTGAACGGAGAGCCCTATGGTGGTGGTGGGGTTATGGTACGTTGTGAATGGAGAGCCCCATGGTGGTGGTAGGGTTATGGTACTGGCAACGTTGTGAACGGAGAGCCCCATGGTGGTGGTGAGGTTATGGTACTGGCAGCGTTGTGAACAGAGAGCCCCATGGTGGTGGTGGGGTTATGGTACTGGCAGGCTTGTGAACGGAGAGCCCCATGGTGGTGGTGGGGTTATGGTACGTTGTGAACAGAGAGCCCCATGGTGGTGGTGGGGTTATGGTACTGGCAGCGTTGTGAACGGAGAGCCCCATGGTGGTGGTGGGGTTATGGTACGTTGTGAACGGAGAGCCCCATGGTGGTGGTGGGGTTATGGTACGTTGTGAACGGAGAGCCCCATGGTGGTGGTGGGGTATGGTACTGGCAGGCATAAACTACGGACAACGAACACAATTGCATTTTATCAGTGGCAATTTGAATGCACAGAGATACCGTGATGAGATCCTGAGGCCCATTGTAGTGCCATTCATCTGCCGCCATCACCTCAGGTTTCAGCATGATAATGCATAGACCCATGTCGCAAGGATTTGTACACAATTCCTGGAAGCTGAAAATGTCCCAGTTGTTCCATGGCCTGCATAATTACCAGACATGTCACCCATTGAGCATGTTTGGGATGCTCCAGATCGACATGTACGACAGCGTGTTCCAGTTCCCGCCAATATTCAGCAACTTTGCATAGTCATTGAAGAGGAGTGGGACAACATTCCACAGGCCACAATCAACAGCCTGATCAACTCTATGCAAAGGCGATGTCGCGCTGCATGAGGCAAATGGTGGTCACACAAGATACTGACTGGTTTTCTGATCCACTCCCCTAACATTTTTTAAAGACATCTGTGACCAACAGATGCATATCTGTATTCCCAGTCATGTGAAATCCATAAATTAGGGCCTAATGAATTTATTTCAATTTACTGATTTCCTTATATGAACTGTAACTCAGTAAAATCTTTGAAATTGTTGCATGTTGCATTTATATTTTTTGTACAGCGTACATAAATGTAGAAACAGCACGCATAGCCTACATATCAATACATACATAAAATATCTAGGTCAAATAGGGGAGAGATGTTGTGCCTTGAGATGTTGCTTATCTGTTTTTTGAAACCAGGTTTGCTGTTCATTTGAGCAATATGAGATGGAAGGAAGTTCTACGCAATAATGGCTCAATATAATACTGTATGCTTTCTTGAATTTGTTCTGGATTTGGGGACTGTGAAAAGACCCCTGGTGGCATGTCTGGTGGGGTACGTGTGTGTGTCAGAGCTGTGTGTAAGTTGACTATGCAAACAATTTAGAATTTACAATTTTGTTTTGGAGGTGTTCAGAACAAGGTTAAGGGCAGAGAAAGCTTGTTGGACACTAAGAAAGCTTTGTTGTAGAGCGTTTAATACAAAATCTGGGGAGGGGCCAGCTGAGTATAAGACTGTTTCATCTGCATATAAATGGATGAGAGAGCTTCCTACTGCCTGAGCTGTGTTGTTGATGTAAATTGAGAAGAGCGTGGGGCCTAGGATGGAGCCTTGGGGTACTCCCTTGGTGACAGGCAGTGGCTGAGACACCAGACGTTCTGACTTTATACACTGCACTCTTTGAGAGAGGTAGTTAGCAAACCAGGCCAAAGACCCCTCAGAGACACCAATACTCCTTAGCCGGCCCAGAAGGATGGTTTTTGCGACTGCACTTGAAGAAACTTTCAAAGTTCTTGAAATTGTCTGTATTGACTGACCTTCATGTCTTCTGTATACCCCCCCTACCTTGTCACAACACAACTGATTGGCTCAAACGCATTAAGAAGGAAAGAAATTCCACAAATTAACTTTTAACAAGGCATACCTGTTAATTGAAATGCATTCCAGGTGACTACCTCATGAAGCTGGTTGAGAGAATGCCAAGAGTGTGCAAAGCTGTCATCAAGGCAAAGGGTGGCTATTACTACATGATTCCATATGTGGTATTTCATAGTTTTGATGTCGTCACTATTGTTCTACAATGTAGAAATTAGTAAAAAATTAAGAAAAACCCTTGAATGAGTAGGTGTGTCCAAACTTTTGACTGGTACTGTATGTATATGTAGCAGAGAAGCTGTAAAAAATAAATAAAATAAAAGATATGTGTCCTCCGAGAGGGGGGGTGGTGGATGTGTTAAAAAATTTATATATATATATATAAAACAATTTACAAAAATAAATAAAAATAAAAAACAGTGAAAGTAATGTTGGAGAATGTCTGGGACAAACAACAGAGAAGTGAAATAGAGGCAATAGAAACCCCACACGTGATGAAGGTTCCTGGTGAGGAGATTCAACATGACACAGATTCAACACCCCTCACAGTTCTGGGTGACTTTAACCTCCCTACGTCTGCCTTTGACTCATGTCTCTCTGCCTCCTTCTTTCCACTCCTTTCCTCTTTTGACCTCACCCTCTCACCGTCCCCCCCTACTCACAAGGCAGGCAATACGCTTGACCTCATCTTTACTAGATGCTGTTCTTCTACTAATCTCACTGCAACTCCCTTCCAAGTCTCCAACCACTACTTTGTATCATCTCTTCCCTCTGCTAAATCCTTCTCCCTCCGATCTCCTGATTCTGCCTCCTCAACCCTCCTCTCCTCCCTTTCTGCATCTTTTGACTCTCTATGTCCCCTATCCTCCCGGCCGGCTCGGTCCTGCCCTCCTGCTCCGTGGCTTGACAACTCATTGCGAGCTCACAGAACAGGGTTCCGGGCAGCCGAGCGGAAATGGAGGAAAACTAGACTCCCTGCAGACCTGGCATCTTTTCACTCCCTCCTCTCTACATTCTCTTCCTCTGTTTCTGCTGCTAAAGCCACTTTCTACCACTCTAAATTCCAAGCATCTGCCTCTAACCGTAGGAAGCTCTTTGCCACCTTCTCCTCCCTGCTGAATCCTCCTCCTCCTCCCTCCTCCCTCTCTGTGGATGACTTCGTCAACCATTTTGAAAAGAAGGTTGACGACATCCGATCCTCATTTGTTAAGTCAAATGACACCGCTGGTCCTGCTCACACTGCCCTACCCTATGCTTTGACTTCTTTCTCCGCTCTCTCTCCAGATGAAATCTTTTGACTTGTGAAGGCCGGCCGCCAAACAACCTGCCCGCTTGACCCCATCCCCTCCTCTCTTCTCCAGACCATTTCCGGTGACCTTCTCCCTTACCTCACCTCGCTCATCAACTCATCCTTGACCGCTGGCCATGTCCCTTCCATCTTCAAGAGAGCGAGAGTTGCACCCCTTCTCAAAAAACCTACACTCGATCCCTCTGATGTCAACAACTACAGACCAGTATCCCTTCTTTCTTTTCTCTCCAAAACTCTTGAGCGTGCCGTCTCTAGCCAACTCTCCTGCTATCTCTCTCAGAATGACCTTCTTGATCCAAACCAGTCAGGTTTCAAGACTGGTCATTCAACTGAGACTGCTCTTCTCTGTGTCACGGAGGCTCTCCGCACTGCTAAAGCTAACTCTCTCTCCTCTGCTCTTGTCCTTCTAGACCTATCCGCTGCCTTTGATACTGTGAACAATCAGATCCTCCTCTCCACCCTCTCCGAGTTGGGCATCTCCGGCGCTGCTCACTCTTGGATTGCATCCTACCTGACAGGTCGCTCCTACCAGGTGGCGTGGAAGCTGAAAATGTCCCAGTTGTTCCATGGCCTGCATAATTACCAGACATGTCACCCATTGAGCATGTGAATCTGTCTCCGCACCACGTGCTCTCACCACTGGTGTCCCCCAGGGCTCAGTTCTAGGCCCTCTCCTATTCTCTCTATACACCAAGTCACTTGGCTCTGTCATATCCTCACATGGTCTCTCCTATCATTGCTAAGCAGACGACACACAATTAATTTTCTCCTTTCTCCCTTCTGATAACCAGGTGGCAAATCGCATCTCTGCATGTCTGGCAGACATATCAGTGTGGATGTCGGATCACCACCTCAAGCTGAACCTCGGCAAGACGGAGCTGCTCTTCCTCCCGGGGAAGGACTGCCCGCTCCATGAACTCGCCATCACGGTTGACAACTCCATTGTGTCCTCCTCCCAGAGTGCAAAGAACCTTGGCGTGACCCTGGACAACACCCTGTCGTTCTCCGCTAACATCAAAGCGGTGACCCAATCCTGCAGGTTCATGCTCTACAACATTCGCAGAGTACGACCCTACCTTACACAGAAAGCGGCACAGGTCCTAATCCAGGCACTTGTCATCTCCCGTCTGGATTACTGCAACTCGCTGTTGGCTGGGCTCCCTGCCTGTGCCATTAAACCCCTACAACTTATCCAGAACGCTGCAGCCCGTCTGGTGTTCAACCTTCCCAAGTTCTCTCATGTAACCCTGCTCCTCCGCACACTCCACTGGCTTCCAGTTGAGGCTCGCATCTACTACAAGACCATGGTGCTTGCCTACGGAGCTGTGAGGGGAACGGCACCTCCTTACCTTCAGGCTCTGATCAGACCCTACACCTCTGGCCTGCTAGCTCCCCTACCTCTACGGAAGCACAGTTCCCGCTCAGCCCAGTCAAAGCTATTCGCTGCTCTGGCACCCCAATGGTGGAACAAGCTCCCCCACGACGCCAGGACAGCGGAGTCACTGACCACCTTCCGGAGACACTTGAAACCCTACCTCTTTAAGGAATACCTGGAATAGTATAAAAGTAATCCTTCTTCCCCCATCCCCCATAAAACAAAAGTGGTTGGCGGCAGGTAGCTTAGTGGTTAAGAGCCTTGTGCCAGTAACCGAAAGGTCGCTGGTTCTAATCCCCGAGCCAACTACAGTGAGGGAAAAAAGTATTTGATCCCCTGCTGATTTTGTACGTTTGCCCACTGACAAAGAAATGATCAGTCTATAATCTTAATGGTAGGTTTATTTGAACAGTGAGAGACAGAATAACAACAACAAAATCCAGAAAAACGCATGTCAAAAACGTTATAAATTGATTTGCATTTTAATGAGGGAAATAAGTATTTGACCCCCTCTCAATCAGAAAGATTTCTGGCTCCCAGGTGTCTTTTATACAGGTAACGAGCTGAGATTAGGAGCACACTCTTAAAGGGAGTGCTCCTAATCTCAGTTTGATACCTGTATAAAAGACACCTGTCCACAGAAGCAATCAATCAATCAGATTCTAAACTCTCCACCATGGCCAAGACCAAAGAGCTCTCCAAGGATGTCAGGAACAAGATTGTAGACCTACACAAGGCTGGAATGGGCTACAAGACCATCGCCAAGCAGCTTGGTGAGAAGGTGACAACAGTTGGTGCGATTATTCCCAAATGGAAGAAACACAAAAGAACTGTCAATCTCCCTCAGCCTGGGGCTCCATGCAAGATCTCACCTCGTGGAGTTGCAATGATCATGAGAACGGTGAGGAATCAGCCCAGAACTACACGGGAGGATCTTGTCAATGATCTCAAGGCAGCTGGGACCATAGTCACCAAGAAAACAATTGGTAACACACTACGCCGTGAAGGACTGAAATCCTGCAGTGCCCGCAAGGTCCCCCTGCTCAAGAAAGCACATATACAGGCCCGTCTGAAGTTTGTCAATGAATGAGGAGAACTGGGTGAAAGTGTTGTGGTCAGATGAGACCAAAATCGAGCTCTTTGGCATCAACTCAACTCGCTGTGTTTGGAGGAGGAGGAATGCTGCCTATGATCCCCAAGAACACCATCCCAACCGTCAAACATGGAGGTGGAAACATTATGCTTTGGGGGTGTTTTTCTGCTAAGGGGACAGGAAAACTTCACTGCATCAAAGGGACGATGGACGGGGCAATGTACCATCAAATCTTGGGTGAGAACCTCCTTCCCTCAGCCAGGGCATTGAAAATGGGTCGTGGATGGGTATTCCAGCATGACAATGACCCAAAACACACGGCCAAGGCAACAAAGGAGTGGCTCAAGAAGAAGCACATTAAGGTCCTGGAGTGGCCTAGCCAGTCTCCAGACCTTAATCCCATAGAAAATATGTGGAGGGAGCTGAAGGTTCAAGTTGCCAAACATCAGCCTCGAAACCTTAATGACTTGGACAAGATCTGCAAAGAGTGGGACAAAATCCCTCCTGAGATGTGTGCAAACCTGGTGGCCAACTACAAGAAACGTCTGACCTCTGTGATTGAAGGGTTTTGCCACCAAGTACTAAGTCATGTTTTGAAGAGGGGTCAAATACTTATTTCCCTCATTAAAATGCAAATCAATTTATAGTCCTACAGCATTTATAACATTTTTGACATGCGTTTTTCTGGATTGTTTTGTTGTTATTCTGTCTCTCACTGTTCAAATAAACCTACCATTAAAATTATAGACTGATCATGTCTTTGTCAGTGGGCAAACGTACAAAATCAGCAGGGGATCAAATACTTTTTTCCCTCACTGTAGGTGAAAAATCTGTCGATGTGCCCTTGAGCAAGGCACTTAACCCTAATTGCTCTTGCAAGTCACTCTGGATAAGAGTGTCTGCTAAATGACTAAAATGTAATGTTCTACAGCACTAGAGAAGAGGTACCATCTACAGTCTCCCTCCCTGGAAGAGACTAGTCCTACAGCACTAGAGAAGAGGTACCATCTACAGTCCAGTCTCCCTCCCTGGAAGAGACTAGTCCTACAGCACTAGAGAGAAGAGGTACCATCTACAGTCCAGTCTCCCTCCCTGGAAGAGACTAGTCCTACAGCACTAGAGAAGAGGTACCATCTACAGTCCAGTCTCCCTCCCTGGAAGAGACTAGTCGTACAGCACTAGAGAAGAGGTACCATCTACAGTCCAGTCTCCCTCCCTGGAAGAGACTAGTCCTACAGCACTAGAGAAGAGGTACCATCTACAGTCCAGTCTCCCTCCCTGGAAGAGACTAGTCCTACAGCACTAGAGAAGAGGTACCATCTACAGTCCAGTCTCCCTCCCTGGAAGAGACTAGTCCTACAGCACTAGAGAGAAGAGGTACCATCTACAGTCTCCCTCCCTGGAAGAGACTAGTCCTACAGCACTAGAGAAGAGGTACCATCTACAGTCCAGTCTCCCTCCCTGGAAGAGACTAGTCCTACAGCACTAGAGAAGAGGTACCATCTACAGTCTCCCTCCCTGGAAGAGACTAGTCCTACAGCACTAGAGAAGAGGTACCATCTACAGTCCAGTCTCCCTCCCTGGAAGAGACTAGTCCTACAGCACTAGAGAAGAGGTACCATCTACAGTCTCCCTCCCTGGAAGAGACTAGTCCTACAGCACTAGAGAAGAGGTACCATCTACAGTCTCCCTCCCTGGAAGAGACTAGTCCTACAGCACTAGAGAGAAGAGGTACCATCTACAGTCCAGTCTCCCTCCCTGGAAGAGACTAGTCCTACAGCACTAGAGAGAAGAGGTACCATCTACAGTCCAGTCTCCCTGGAAGAGACTAGTCCTACAGCACTAGAGAAGAGGTACCATCTACAGTCTCCCACCCTGGAAGAGACTAGTCCTACAGCACTAGAGAAGAGGTACCATCTACAGTCTCCCTCCCTGGAAGAGACTAGTCCTACAGCACTAGAGAAGAGGTACCATCTACAGTCCAGTTTCCCTCCCTGGAAGAGACTAGTCCTACAGCACTAGAGAAGAGGTACCATCTACAGTCTCCCTCCCTGGAAGAGACTAGTCCTACAGCACTAGAGAAGAGGTACCATCTACAGTCTCCCTCCCTGGAAGAGACTAGTCCTACAGCACTAGAGAGAAGAGGTACCATCTACAGTCCAGTCTCCCTCCCTGGAAGAGACTAGTCCTACAGCACTAGAGAAGAGGTACCATCTACAGTCCAGTCTCCCTCCCTGGAAGAGACTAGTCCTACAGCACTAGAGAAGAGGTACCATCTACAGTCCAGTCTCCCTCCCTGGAAGAGACTAGTCCTACAGCACTAGAGAGAAGAGGTACCATCTACAGTCTCCCTCCCTGGAAGAGACTAGTCCTACAGCACTAGAGAAGAGGTACCATCTACAGTCCAGTCTCCCTCCCTGGAAGAGACTAGTCCTACAGCACTAGAGAAGAGGTACCATCTACAGTCCAGTCTCCCTCCCTGGAAGAGACTAGTCCTACAGCACTAGAGAAGAGGTACCATCTACAGTCCAGTCTCCCTCCCTGGAAGAGACTAGTCCTACAGCACTAGAGAAGAGGTACCATCTACAGTCCAGCCTCCCTCCCTGGAAGAGACTAGTCCTACAGCACTAGAGAAGAGGTACCATCTACAGTCCAGTTTCCCTCCCTGGAAGAGACTAGTCCTACAGCACTAGAGAAGAGGTACCATCTACAGTCTCCCTCCCTGGAAGAGACTAGTCCTACAGCACTAGAGAAGAGGTACCATCTACAGTCTCCCTCCCTGGAAGAGACTAGTCCTACAGCACTAGAGAGAAGAGGTACCATCTACAGTCTCCCTCCCTGGAAGAGACTAGTCCTACAGCACTAGAGAAGAGGTACCATCTACAGTCCAGTCTCCCTCCCTGGAAGAGACTAGTCCTACAGCACTAGAGAAGAGGTACCATCTACAGTCCAGTCTCCCTCCCTGGAAGAGACTAGTCCTACAGCACTAGAGAGAAGAGGTACCATCTACAGTCCAGTCTCCCTCCCTGGAAGAGACTAGTCCTACAGCACTAGAGAAGAGGTACCATCTACAGTCCAGCCTCCCTCCCTGGAAGAGACTAGTCCTACAGCACTAGAGAAGAGGTAACATCTACAGTCCAGTCTCCCTCCCTGGAAGAGACTAGTCCTACAGCACTAGAGAGAAGAGGTACCATCTACAGTCCAGTCTCCCTCCCTGGAAGAGACTAGTCCTACAGCACTAGAGAAGAGGTACCATCTACAGTCCAGTCTCCCTCCCTGGAAGAGACTAGTCCTACAGCACTAGAGAAGAGGTACCATCTACAGTCCAGTCTCCCTCCCTGGAAGAGACTAGTCCTACAGCACTGAGAGAAGAGGTACCATCTACAGTCTCCCTCCCTGGAAGAGACTAGTCCTACAGCACTAGAGAAGAGGTACCATCTACAGTCCAGTCTCCCTCCCTGGAAGAGACTAGTCCTACAGCACTAGAGAAGAGGTACCATCTACAGTCCAGTCTCCCTCCCTGGAAGAGACTAGTCCTACAGCACTAGAGAGAAGAGGTACCATCTACAGTCCAGTCTCCCTCCCTGGAAGAGACTAGTCCTACAGCACTAGAGAAGAGGTACCATCTACAGTCCAGTCTCCCTCCCTGGAAGAGACTAGTCCTACAGCACTAGAGAAGAGGTACCATCTACAGTCCAGTCTCCCTCCCTGGAAGAGACTAGTCCTACAGCACTAGAGAAGAGGTACCATCTACAGTCCAGTCTCCCTCCCTGGAAGAGACTAGTCCTACAGCACTAGAGAAGAGGTACCATCTACAGTCCAGTCTCCCTCCCTGGAAGAGACTAGTCCTACAGCACTAGAGAAGAGGTACCATCTACAGTCCAGTCTCCCTCCCTGGAAGAGACTAGTCCTACAGCACTAGAGAAGAGGTACCATCTACAGTCCAGTCTCCCTCCCTGGAAGAGACTAGTCCTACAGCACTAGAGAAGAGGTACCATCTACAGTCCAGTCTCCCTCCCTGGAAGAGACTAGTCCTACAGCACTAGAGAAGAGATACCATCTACAGTCCAGTCTCCCTCCCTGGAAGAGACTAGTCCTACAGCACTAGAGAAGAGATACCATCTACAGTCCAGTCTCCCTCCCTGGAAGAGACTAGTCCTACAGCACTAGAGAAGAGATACCATCTACAGTCTCCCTCCCTGGAAGAGACTAGTCCTACAGCACTAGAGAAGAGGTACCATCTACAGTCTCCCTCCCTGGAAGAGACTAGTCCTACAGCACTAGAGAAGAGGTACCATCTATAGTCCAGTCTCCCTCCCTGGAAGAGACTAGTCCTACAGCACTAGAGAGAAGAGGTACCATCTACAGTCTCCCTCCCTGGAAGAGACCAGTCCTACAGCACTAGAGAAGAGGTACCATCTACAGTCCAGTCTCCCTCCCTGGAAGAGACTAGTCCTACAGCACTAGAGAAGAGGTACCATCTACAGTCCAGTCTCCCTCCCTGGAAGAGACTAGTCCTACAGCACTAGAGAAGAGGTACCATCTACAGTCCAGTCTCCCTCCCTGGAAGAGACTAGTCCTACAGCACTAGAGAAGAGGTACCATCTACAGTCTCCCTCCCTGGAAGAGGGCCCTTGCACAGGCCTCCTGTTTAATGAAGACATACAGTGATCTCCAAAAGAATTGGGACAGTGAAACATTTTTATTTTGTTTTGGCTCTATACTACAAAGCACTGGAGCACTGTCCCAATACTTTTGGAGCTCACTACAGTGGGGAGAACAAGTATTTGATACACTGCCGATTTTGCAGGTTTTCCTACTTACAAAGCATGTAGAGGTCTGTCATTTTTATCATAGGTACACTTCAAATCTAAAACAAAAATCCAAAAAATCACATTGTATGATTTTTAAGTAATTAATTTGCTTGGTGTGGGTGTTCTCACCTGATACTCTGTATGGCATCCTCTTTGTTACGGTCCTGGTTCTCTACATCTGTCAGCTGCTCCAGAGGATCCCGGAGGTCCTGACAACACACACCATCTACTGTTACAACACACACCATCTACTGTTACACACACACACACACCATCTACTGTTACAACACACTGTTACAACACACACCATCTACTGTTACACACACACCATCTACTGTTACACACACACCATCTACTGTTACACACACACCATCTACTGTTACAACACACACCATCTACTGTTACACACACACCATCTACTGTTACACACACACCATCTACTGTTACAACACACACCATCTACTGTTACAACACACACCATCTACTGTTACACACACACCATCTACTGTTACAACACACACCATCTACTGTTACAACACACACCATCTACTGTTACACCACACACCATCTACTGTTACACACACACCATCTACTGTTACACACACCATCTACTGTTACAACACACACACCATCTACTGTTACACACACACACCATCTACTGTTACAACACACACCATCTACTGTTACAACACACACCATCTACTGTTACACACACACCATCTACTGTTACAACACACACCATCTACTGTTACACACACACCATCTACTGTTACACACACACCATCTACTGTTACAACACACACCATCTACTGTTACAACACACACCATCTACTGTTACAACACACACCATCTACTGTTACACACACACCATCTACTGTTACAACACACACCATCTACTGTTACACACACACCATCTACTGTTACACACACACCATCTACTGTTACACACCATCTACTGTTACAACACACACCATCTACTGTTACAACACACACCATCTACTGTTACACACACACCATCTACTGTTACACACACACCATCTACTGTTACACACCATCTACTGTTACAACACACACCATCTACTGTTACAACACACACCATCTACTGTTACAACACACACCATCTACTGTTACAACACACACCATCTACTGTTACACACACACCATCTACTGTTACACACACACCATCTACTGTTACACACCATCTACTGTTACAACACACACCATCTACTGTTACACACCATCTACTGTTACAACACACACCATCTACTGTTACAACACACACCATCTACTGTTACAACACACACCATCTACTGTTACACACACACCATCTACTGTTACAACACACACCATCTACTGTTACAACACACACCATCTACTGTTACAACACACACCATCTACTGTTACAACACACCATCTACTGTTACACACACACCATCTACTGTTACAACACACACCATCTACTGTTACACACACACCATCTACTGTTACACACCATCTACTGTTACAACACACACCATCTACTGTTACAACACACACCATCTACTGTTACAAACACACCATCTACTGTTACAACACACACCATCTACTGTTACACACACCATCTACTGTTACAACACACACCATCTACTGTTACAACACACACCATCTACTGTTACAACACACACCATCTACTGTTACAACACACACCATCTACTGTTACACACACACCATCTACTGTTACACACACCATCTACTGTTACAACACACACCATCTACTGTTACAACACACACCATCTACTGTTACAACACACACCATCTACTGTTACAACACACACCATCTACTGTTACACACACACCATCTACTGTTACAACACACACCATCTACTGTTACACACACACCATCTACTGTTACAACACACACCATCTACTGTTACAACACACACCATCTACTGTTACAACACACACCATCTACTGTTACACACACACCATCTACTGTTACAACACACACCATCTACTGTTACACACCATCTACTGTTACAACACACACCATCTACTGTTACAACACACACCATCTACTGTTACACACCATCTACTGTTACACACACACCATCTACTGTTACAACACACACCATCTACTGTTACAACACACACCATCTACTGTTACACACACACCATCTACTGTTACAACACACACCATCTACTGTTACACACACACAATCTACTGTTACAACACACACCATCTACTGTTACAACACACACCATCTACTGTTACAACACACACCATCTACTGTTACACACACACCATCTACTGTTACACACACACCATCTACTGTTACAACACACACCATCTACTGTTACACACACACACCATCTACTGTTACAACACACACCATCTACTGTTACACACACACACCATCTACTGTTACACACACACCATCTACTGTTACACACACACCATCTACTGTTACAACACACACCATCTACTGTTACAACACACACCATCTACTGTTACACACACACCATCTACTGTTACAACACACACCATCTACTGTTACAACACACACACCATCTACTGTTACAACACACACCATCTACTGTTACAACACACCATCTACTGTTACAACACACACACCATCTACTGTTACAACACACACCATCTACTGTTACAACACACCATCTACTGTTACACACACACCATCTACTGTTACAACACACACCATCTACTGTTACAACACACCATCTACTGTTACACACACCATCTACTGTTACAACACACCATCTACTGTTACAACACACACCATCTACTGTTACAACACACACCATCTACTGTTACACACACACCATCTACTGTTACACACACACCATCTACTGTTACAACACACACCATCTACTGTTACAACACACACCATCTACTGTTACACACACACCATCTACTGTTACACACACACCATCTACTGTTACAACACACACCATCTACTGTTACAACACACCATCTACTGTTACACACACACCTCACTTTATCTACTGTTACACACACACCATCTACTGTTACAACACACACCATCTACTGTTACACACACACCATCTACTGTTACACACACCATCTACTGTTACAACACACACCATCTACTGTTACACACACACCATCTACTGTTACAACACACCATCTACTGTTACAACACACACCATCTACTGTTACAACACACACCATCTACTGTTACACACACACCATCTACTGTTACAACACACACCATCTACTGTTACACACACACCATCTACTGTTACACACACACCATCTACTGTTACAACACACACCATCTACTGTTACAACACACACCATCTACTGTTACAACACACACCATCTACTGTTACAACACACACCATCTACTGTTACAACACACACCATCTACTGTTACAACACACACCATCTACTGTTACACACACACACCATCTACTGTTACACACACACCATCTACTGTTACAACACACACCATCTACTGTTACAACACACACCATCTACTGTTACAACACACACCATCTACTGTTACAACACACACCATCTACTGTTACAACACACACCATCTACTGTTACAACACACACCATCTACTGTTACAACACACACCATCTACTGTTACAACACACACCATCTACTGTTACACACACACCATCTACTGTTACAACACACACCATCTACTGTTACACACACACCATCTACTGTTACACACACCATCTACTGTTACAACACACACCATCTACTGTTACAACACACACCATCTACTGTTACAACACACACCATCTACTGTTACACACACACACACACACCATCTACTGTTACACACACACCATCTACTGTTACACACACACCATCTACTGTTACACACACACCATCTACTGTTACACACACACCATCTACTGTTACACACACACCATCTACTGTTACACACACACCATCTACTGTTACAACACACACCATCTACTGTTACACACACCATCTACTGTTACAACACACACCATCTACTGTTACACACACACCATCTACTGTTACAACACACACCATCTACTGTTACACACACACCATCTACTGTTACAACACACACCATCTACTGTTACACACACACCATCTACTGTTACACACACACACCATCTACTGTTACAACACACACCATCTACTGTTACAACACACACCATCTACTGTTACAACACACACCATCTACTGTTACACACACACACACACACCATCTACTGTTACACACACACCATCTACTGTTACACACACACACCATCTACTGTTACACACACACCATCTACTGTTACACACACCATCTACTGTTACACACACACCATCTACTGTTACACACACACCATCTACTGTTACACACACACCATCTACTGTTACAACACACACCATCTACTGTTACACACACACCATCTACTGTTACAACACACACCATCTACTGTTACAACACACCATCTACTGTTACACACACACCATCTACTGTTACACACACACCATCTACTGTTACACACACACCATCTACTGTTACACACACACCATCTACTGTTACAACACACACCATCTACTGTTACAACACACACCATCTACTGTTACACACACACCATCTACTGTTACCACACACCATCTACTGTTACAACACACACCATCTACTGTTACACAACACACCATCTACTGTTAACACACACACCATCTACTGTTACACACACACCATCTACTGTTACACACACACCATCTACTGTTACACACACACCATCTACTGTTACACACACACACCATCTACTGTTACACACACACCATCTACTGTTACACACACACCATCTACTGTTACAACACACACCATCTACTGTTACACACACACCATCTACTGTTACACACACACCATCTACTGTTACACACACACCATCTACTGTTACACACACACCATCTACTGTTACAACACACACCATCTACTGTTACAACACACACCATCTACTGTTACACACACACCATCTACTGTTACAACACACACCATCTACTGTTACACACACACCATCTACTGTTACAACACACACCATCTACTGTTACAACACACACCATCTACTGTTACAACACACACCATCTACTGTTACACACACACCATCTACTGTTACAACACACACCATCTACTGTTAACACACACACCATCTACTGTTACACACACACCATCTACTGTTACACACACACCATCTACTGTTACACACACACCATCTACTGTTACAACACACACCATCTACTGTTACAACACACACCATCTACTGTTACACACACACCATCTACTGTTACACACACACCATCTACTGTTACACACACCATCTACTGTTACACACACACCATCTACTGTTACACACACACCATCTACTGTTACACACACACCATCTACTGTTACACACACACACCATCTACTGTTACACACACACACCATCTACTGTTACACACACACCATCTACTGTTACAACACACACCATCTACTGTTACAACACACCATCTACTGTTACAACACACACCATCTACTGTTACACACACACCATCTACTGTTACAACACACACCATCTACTGTTACAACACACACCATCTACTGTTACAACACACACCATCTACTGTTACACACACACCATCTACTGTTACACACACACCATCTACTGTTACAACACACACCATCTACTGTTACAACACACACCATCTACTGTTACAACACACACCATCTACTGTTACAACACACACCATCTACTGTTACACACACACCATCTACTGTTACACACACACACCATCTACTGTTACACACACACCATCTACTGTTACAACACACACCATCTACTGTTACACACACACCATCTACTGTTACACACACACCATCTACTGTTACAACACACACCATCTACTGTTACAACACACACCATCTACTGTTACACACACACCATCTACTGTTACACACACACCATCTACTGTTACAACACACACCATCTACTGTTACACACACACCATCTACTGTTACACACACACACCATCTACTGTTACACACACACCATCTACTGTTACAACACACACCATCTACTGTTACACACACCATCTACTGTTACACACACACCATCTACTGTTACACACACACCATCTACTGTTACACACACACCATCTACTGTTACACACACACCATCTACTGTTACACACACACCATCTACTGTTACAACACACACCATCTACTGTTACACACACACCATCTACTGTTACAACACACACCATCTACTGTTACACACACACCATCTACTGTTACACACACACCATCTACTGTTACAACACACACCATCTACTGTTACACACACACCATCTACTGTTACAACACACACCATCTACTGTTACAACATACACCATCTACTGTTACACACACACCATCTACTGTTACAACACACCATCTACTGTTACACACCATCTACTGTTACACACACACCATCTACTGTTACAACACACACCATCTACTGTTACACCACACACCATCTACTGTTACAACACACACCATCTACTGTTACAACACACACCATCTACTGTTACACACACACACCATCTACTGTTACACACACACCATCTACTGTTACACACACACCATCTACTGTTACAACACACACCATCTACTGTTACAACACACACCATCTACTGTTACAACACACACCATCTACTGTTACAACACACACCATCTACTGTTACAACACACACCATCTACTGTTACACACACACCATCTACTGTTACAACACACACCATCTACTGTTACACACACACCATCTACTGTTACAACACACACCATCTACTGTTACAACACACACCATCTACTGTTACAACACACACCATCTACTGTTACAACACACTGTTACACACACACCATCTACTGTTACACACACACACCATCTACTGTTACAACACACACCATCTACTGTTACACACACACCATCTACTGTTACACACACACACCATCTACTGTTACAACACACACCATCTACTGTTACACACACACCATCTACTGTTACAACACACTGTTACAACACACACCATCTACTGTTACAACACACACCATCTACTGTTACAACACACACCATCTACTGTTACAACACACACCATCTACTGTTACACACACACCATCTACTGTTACACACACACCATCTACTGTTACACACACACCATCTACTGTTACAACACACACCATCTACTGTTACACACACACCATCTACTGTTACAACACACACCATCTACTGTTACAACACACACCATCTACTGTTACACACACACCATCTACTGTTACAACACACACCATCTACTGTTACAACACACACCATCTACTGTTACAACACACCATCTACTGTTACACACACACCATCTACTGTTACACACACACCATCTACTGTTACAACACACACCATCTACTGTTACACACACACCATCTACTGTTACACACACACCATCTACTGTTACAACACACACCATCTACTGTTACAACACACACCATCTACTGTTACACACACACCATCTACTGTTACAACACACACCATCTACTGTTACAACACACCATCTACTGTTACAACACACACCATCTACTGTTACACACACACCATCTACTGTTACAACACACACCATCTACTGTTACACACACCATCTACTGTTACACACACACCATCTACTGTTACAACACACACCATCTACTGTTACACACACCATCTACTGTTACACACACACACCATCTACTGTTACAACACACACCATCTACTGTTACAACACACACCATCTACTGTTACAACACACACCATCTACTGTTACAACACACACCATCTACTGTTACACACACACCATCTACTGTTACACACACACCATCTACTGTTACAACACACACCATCTACTGTTACAACACACACCATCTACTGTTGCAACACACCATCTACTGTTAACACACACCATCTACTGTTACAACACACACCATCTACTGTTACACACACCATCTACTGTTACACACACACCATCTACTGTTACAACACACACCATCTACTGTTACACACACACACCATCTACTGTTACACACACACCATCTACTGTTACACACACACCATCTACTGTTACTACACACCATCTACTGTTACACACACCATCTACTGTTAACACACACACCATCTACTGTTACAACACACACCATCTACTGTTAACACACACACCATCTACTGTTACACAACACCATCTACTGTTACACACACCATCTACTGTTACACACACACCATCTACTGTTACAACACACACCATCTACTGTTGCACACACACCATCTACTTTAACACACACACCATCTACTGTTACAACACACACCATCTACTGTTAACACACACCATCTACTGTTACACACACACCATCTACTGTTACACACACACCATCTACTGTTAACACACACCATCTACTGTTACAACACACACCATCTACTGTTACAACACACACCATCTACTGTTACAACACACACCATCTATTGTTACACACACCATCTACTGTTACACACACACATCTACTGTTACACACACACCATCTACTGTTACAACACACACCATCTACTGTTACAACACAACACCATCATGTTACACACACCATCTACTGTTACAACACACACCATCTACTGTTACAACACACACCATCTACGTTACAACACACACCATCTATGTTACATACACACC
Organism: Coregonus clupeaformis; assembly: GCF_020615455.1. NCBI lineage: Eukaryota > Metazoa > Chordata > Actinopteri > Salmoniformes > Salmonidae > Coregonus > Coregonus clupeaformis. The sequence goes on from NW_025534130.1 coordinate 239,467, forward strand.
ATCTACTGTTACACACACACCATCTACTGTTACAACACACACCATCTACTGTTACAACACACACCATCTACTGTTACACACACACCATCTACTGTTACACACACACCATCTACTGTTAAACACCATACACACACACCATCTACTGTTACAACACACACTGTTACACACACCATCTACTGTTATAACACACACCATCTACTGTTACACACACACCATCTACTGTTACAACACACACCATCTACTGTTACAACACACACCATCTACTGTTACACACACACCATCACTGTTACACACACACCATCTACTGTTACAACACACACCATCTACTGTTACAACACACACCATCTACTGTTACAACACACACCATCTACTGTTACACACACACCATCTACTGTTACACACAACCATCCAGTTACAACACACACCATCTACTGTTACAACACACACCATCTACTGTTACACACACACCATCTACTGTTACACACACACCAAATCTACTGTTACAACACACATCACGTTACACACACACACCATCTACTGTTACAACACACACCACTACTGTTACAACACACACCATCTACTGTTACAACACACACCATCTACTGTTACAACACACACCATCTACTGTTACAACAACACACACCATCTACTGTTAACACACACCATCTACTGTTACAACACACACCATCTACTGTTACACACACACCATCTACTGTTACAACACACACATCTACTGTTACAACACACACCACTATGTTACACCACACACACACTGTTACAACACACCATCTACTGTTACACAACACACACCATCTACTGTTACACACACACCATCTACTGTTACAACACACACCATCTACTGTTACACACACACCATCTACTGTTACACACACACCATCTACTGTTACAACACACACCATCTACTGTTACAACACATACCATCTACTGTTACAACACATACCATCTACTGTTACACACACCATCTACTGTTACAACACACACCATCTACTGTTACACACACACCATCTACTGTTACAACACACACATCTACTGTTACAACACACACCATCTACTGTTACACACACACCATCTACTGTTACACACACACCATCTACTGTTACACACACCATCTACTGTTACAACACACACCATCTACTGTTACACACACCATCTACTGTTACAACACACACCATCTACTGTTACAACACACACCATCTACTGTTACAACACACACCATCTACTGTTACACACACACCATCTACTGTTACACACACACCATCTACTGTTACACACACACACCATCTACTGTTACAACACACCATCTACTGTTACACACACACCATCTACTGTTACACACACACCATCTACTGTTACAACACACACCATCTACTGTTACACACACACCATCTACTGTTACAACACACACCATCTACTGTTACACACACACCATCTACTGTTACACCACACACCATCTACTGTTACAACACACACCATCTACTGTTACAACACACCATCTACTGTACACACACACCATCTACTGTTACAACACACACCATCTACTGTTACACACACACCATCTACTGTTACAACACACACCATCTACTGTTACACACACACCATCTACTGTTACAACACACACCATCTACTGTTACACACACACCATCTACTGTTACAACACACACCATCTACTGTTACAACACACACCATCTACGTTACAACACACACCATCACTGTTACACACACACCATCTACTGTTACAACACAACCATCACTGTAACACATACCATCTACTGTTACACACACACCATCTACTGTTACAACACACACCATCTACTGTTACAACACACACACCATCTACTGTTACAACACACACCATCTACTGTTACACACACACCATCTACTGTTACAACACACACCATCTACTGTTACACACACACCATCTACTGTTACAACACACACCATCTACTGTTACACACACACCATCTACTGTTACACACACCATTACTGTTACAACACACACCATCTACTGTTAAACACACCATCTACTGTTCACACACACCACACGTTACAACACACACCATCACGTTACAACACACACCATCTACTGTTACAACACACACCATCTACTGTTACAACACACACCATCTACTGTTACAACACACACATCTACTTTACACACACCATCTACTGTTACACACACACCATCTACTGTTACAACACACACCATCTACTGTTACAACACACACCATCTACTGTTACAACACACACCATCTACTGTTACAACACACACCATCTACTGTTACAACACACACCATCTACTGTTACACCACACACCATCTACTGTTACACACACACCATCTACTGTTACACACACACCATCTACTGTTACACACACACACCATCTACTGTTACACACACATCTACTGTTAACACACACCATCTACTGTTACAACACACACCATCTACTGTTACACACACACCATCTACTGTTACAACACACACCATCTACTGTTACACACACACCATCTACTGTTACAACACACACCATCTACTGTTACACACACACCATCTACTGTTACAACACACACCATCTACTGTTACAACACACACCATCTACTGTTACACACACACACCATCTACTGTTACAACACACACCATCTACTGTTACACACACACCATCACTGTTACAACACACACCATCTACTGTTACAACACACACCATCTACTGTACACACACACCATCACTGTTACAACACACACCATCACTGTTACAACACACACCATCTACTGTTACACACACACCATCCACTGTTACACACACACTATCTACTACACACACCATCTATGTTACAACACACACCATCTACTGTTACAACACACACCATCTACTGTTACACACACACCATCTACGTTCACACACACCATCTACTGTTACACACACACCATCTACTGTTACACACACACCATCTACTGTTACACACACACCATATGACACACACACCATCTACTGTTACAACACACACCATCTACTGTTACACACACACCATCTACTGTTACACACACACCATCTAGTACAACACACACCATCTACTGTTACACACACACCATCTACTGTTACAAACACACCATCTACTGTTACAACACACCATCTACTGTTACACACACCATCTACTGTTACACACACACACCATCTACTGTTACACACACACCATCTACTGTTACACACACACCATCTACTGTTACAACACACACCATCTACTGTTACAACACACACCATCTACTGTTAAACACACCATCTACTGTTACACACACACAATCTACTGTTACAACACACACCATCTACTGTTACACACACACCATCTACTGTTACACACACACCATCTACTGTTACAACACACACCATCTACTGTTACAACACACACCATCTACTGTTACACACACCATCTACTGTTACAACACACACCATCTACTGTTACAACACACACCATCTACTGTTACACACACACCATCTACTGTTACACACACACCATCTACTGTTACAACACACACCATCTACTGTTACACACACCATCTACTGTTACACACACACCATCTACTGTTACACACACACCATCTACTGTTACAACACACACCATCTACTGTTACAACACACACCATCTACTGTTACACACACACACCATCTACTGTTACACACACCATCACTGTTACACACACCATCTACTGTTACAACACACACCATCTACTGTTACACACACACCATCTACTGTTACAACACACACCATCTACTGTTACACACACACCATCTACTGTTACAACACACACCATCTACTGTTACACACACACATCTACTGTTACAACACACACCATCTACTGTTACAATACACACCATCTACTGTTAACACACACCATCACTGTTACAACACACACCATCTACTGTTACACACACACCATCCACTGTTACAACACACACCATCTACTGTTACACACACACCATCTACTGTTACACACACACCATCTACTGTTACACACACACCATCTACTGTTACACACACACCATCTACTGTTACACACACACACCATCTACTGTTACACACACAACATCTACTGTTACACACACACCATCTACTGTTACAACACACACCATCTACTGTTACAACACACACCATCTACTGTTACACACACACCATCTACTGTTACAACACACATCTACTGTTACAACACACACCATCTACTGTTACAACACACACCATCTACTGTTACACACACACCATCTACTGTTACAACACACACCATTCTACTGTTAACACACAATCACACACACACCATCCACTGTTACACAACACCATCTACTGTTACAACACACACCATCTACTGTTACACACAACACACACACACCATCTACTGTTAAAACACACCATCTACTGTTACACACACACCATCTACTGTTACACACACACCATCTACTGTTACACACACACCATCTACTGTTACACACACACCATCTACTGTACACACACACCATCTATGTTACAACACACACCATCTACTGTTACACACACACCATCTACTGTTAAACACACACACACCATCTACTGTTAACACACACACCATCTACTGTTACAACACACACCATCTACTGTTACAACACACACCATCTATGTTACAACACACACACTACCATCATGTTACAACACACACCATCTACTGTTACAACACACACCATCTACTGTTACACACACACCATCTACTGTTACACACACACCATCTACTGTTACAACACACACCATCTACTGTTACACACACCATCTACTGTTACACACACACCATCTACTGTTACAACACACACCATCTACTGTTACACACACCATCTACTGTTACACACACACCATCTACTGTTACAACACACACCATCTACTGTTACAACACACCATCTACTGTTACAACACACACCATCTACTGTTACACACACACCATCTACTGTTACAACACACACCATCTACTGTTACAACACACACCATCTATGTTACAACAACACCATCTACTGTTACAACACACACCATCTACTGTTACACACACACCATCTACTGTTACAACACACACCATCTACTGTTACAACACACACCATCTACTGTTACAACACACACCATCTACTGTTACAACACACACCATCTACTGTTAACACACACACCATCTACTGTTACAACACACACCATCTACTGTTAAACACACACCATCTACTGTTACACACACACCATCTACTGTTACAACACACACCATCTACTGTTACAACACACACCATCTACTGTTACACACACACCATCTACTGTTACAACACACACCATCTACTGTTAACACACACCATCTACGTTACAACACACACCATCTACTGTTACAACACACACCATCTACTGTTACAACACACACCATCTACTGTTACACCACACACCATCTACTGTTACAACACACACCATCTACTGTTACAACACACACCATCTACTGTTACACACACACCATCTACTGTTACAACACACACCATCTACTGTTACAACACACACCATCTACTGTTACAACACACACCATCTACTGTTACACACACACCATCTACTGTTACAACACACACCATCTACTGTTACAACACACACACCATCTACTGTTACACACACACCATCTACTGTTACAACACACACCATCTACTGTTACAACACACACCATCTACTGTTACAACACACCATCTACTGTTACAACACACACCATCTACTGTTACACACACCATCTACTGTTACACACACCATCTACTGTTACAACACACACCATCTACTGTTACAACACACACCATCACTGTTACACACACACCATCTACTGTTACACACACACCATCTACTGTTACAACACACACCATCTACTGTTAGCACACACACCATCTACTGTTACAACACACACCATCTACTGTTACAACACACACCACTACTGTTACACACACACCATCTACTGTTACAACACACACCATCTACTGTTACAACACACCATCTACTGTTACAACACACACCATCTACTGTTACAACACACACCATCTACTGTTACACACACACCATCTACTGTTACACACACACCATCTACTGTTACAACACACACCATCTACTGTTACACACACACACCATCTACTGTTACACACACACCATCTACTGTTACACACACACCATCTATGTTAAACACACACCATCTACTGTTACAACACACACCATCTACTGTTACAACACACACCATCTACTGTTACAACACACACCATCACTGTTACAACACACACATCTACTGTTACAACACACACCATCTACTGTTACAACACAACCATCTACTGTTACAACACACACCATCTACTGTTACACACACCATCTATGTTACACACACACCATCACTGTTACAACACACACCATCTACTGTTAAACACACACCATCTACTGTTACAACACACACCATCTACTGTTACACACACACCATCTACTGTTACACACACACCATCTACTGTTACAACACACACCATCTACTGTTACAACACACACCATCTACTGTTAACACACACCATCTACTGTTACACACACACCATCTACTGTTACAACACACACCACTACTGTTACAACACACACCATCTACTGTTACACACACACCATCTACTGTTACACACACACCATCTACTGTTACAACACACACCATCTACTGTTACAACACACACCATCTACTGTTACAACACACACTATCTACGTTACACACACACCATCACTGTTACACACACACCATCACTGTTAACAACACACACCATCTACTGTTACACACACACCACACGTAAACACACCATCTACTGTTACAACACACACCATCTACGTTACACACACACACCATCTACTGTTACAACACACACCATCTACTGTTACAACACACACCATCACTGTTAAACACACACCATCTACTGTTACACACACACCATCTACTGTTACAACACACACCATCTACTGTTACAACACACACCATCTACTGTTACAACACACACCATCTACTGTTACACACACACACCATCTACTGTTACACACACACCATCTACTGTTACACACACACCATCTACTGTTACAACACACACCATCTACTGTTACAACACACACCATCTACTGTTACAAACACACACCATCTACTGTTACACACACACCATCTACTGTTACAACACACACCATCTACTGTTACAACACACACCATCTACTGTTACAACACACACCATCTACTGTTACAACACACACCATCTACTGTTAACACACACCATCTACTGTTACAACAACACCATCTACTGTTACAACACACACCATCTACTGTTACACACACACCATCTACTGTTACACACACACCATCTACTGTTACACACACACCATCTACTGTTACACCACACACCATCTACTGTTACAACACACACCATCTACTGTTACAACACACACCATCTACTGTTACACACACACCATCTACTGTTACAACACACACCATCTACTGTTACAACACACACCATCTACTGTTACAACACACACCATCTACTGTTACACACACACCATCTACTGTTACACACACACCATCTACTGTTACAACACACACCATCTACTGTTACAACACACACCATCTACTGTTACAACACACACCATCTACTGTTACAACACATAATCACTGTTACACACACACCATCTACTGTTACAACACACACCATCTACTGTTACAACACACACCATCTACTGTTACAACACACACCATCTACTGTTACAACACACACCATCTACTGTTACAACACACACCATCTACTGTTAACACACACCATCTACTGTTACAACACACACCATCTACTGTTACAACACACACCATCTACTGTTACAACACACACCATACTGTTACAACACACCCATCTACTGTTACAACACACACCATCTACTGTTACAACACACACCATCTACTGTTACAACACACACCATCTACTGTTACACACACACCATCTACTGTTACACACACCATCTACTGTTACAACACACACCATCTACTGTTACAACACACACCATCTACTGTTACAACACACCATCTATGTTACACACACACCATCTACTGTTACAACACACACCATCTACTGTTACAACACACACCATCTACTGTTACAACACACACCATCTACTGTTACACACACACACCATCTACTGTTACAACACACACAATCTACTGTTACACACCACACCATCTACTGTTACACACACACCATCTACTGTTACACACACACCATCTACTGTTACAACACACACCATCACTGTTACACACACACCATCCACTGTTACAACACACACCATCTATGTTACACACACACCATCTACTGTTACAACACACACCATCTACTGTTACACACACACCATCTACTGTTACAACACACACCATCTACTGTTACAACACACACCATCTACTGTTACAACACACACCATCTACTGTTACAACACACACCATCTACTGTTACACACACACCATCTACTGTTACAACACACACCATCTACTGTTACACACACACACCATCTACTGTTACACACACACCATCTACTGTTACACACACACCATCTACTGTTACAACACACACCATCTACTGTTACAACACACACCATCTACTGTTACAACACACCATCTACTGTTACAACACACACCATCTACTGTTACAACACACACCATCTACTGTTACACACACACCATCTACTGTTACAAAACACACCATCTACTGTTACACACACACCATCTACTGTTACACACACACATCTACTGTTACAACACACACCATCTACTGTTACAACACACACCATCTACTGTTACAACACACACCATCTACTGTTACAACACACACCATCTACTGTTACAAAACACACACCATCTACTGTTAATACACACCATCTACTGTTACAACACACACCATCTACTGTTACAAACACACACCATCTACTGTTACACACACACCATCTACTGTTACACACACACCATCTACTGTTACAACACACACCATCTACTGTTACACACACACCATCTACTGTTACAACACACACCATCACTGTTACACACACACCATCTACTGTTACAACACACACCATCTACTGTTACACACACACCATCTACTGTTACAACACACACCATCACTGTTACACACACACCATCTACTGTTACAACACACACCATCTACTGTTACAACACACACCATCTACTGTTACACACACACACACACACCATCTACTGTTACACACACACCATCTACTGTTACACACACACACACACACACCATCTACTGTTACACACACACCATCTACTGTTACACACACACCATCTACTGTTACACACACACCATCTACTGTTACACACACACCATCTACTGTTACACACACCATCTACTGTTACACACACCATCTACTGTTACAACACACACCATCTACTGTTACAACACACACCATCTACTGTTACACACACACCATCTACTGTTACAACACACACCATCTACTGTTACAACACACCATCTACTGTTACACACACACCATCTACTGTTACACCACACACACCATCTACTGTTACACACACACCATCTACTGTTACAACACACACCATCTACTGTTACACACACACCATCTACTGTTACAACACACACCATCTACTGTTACAACACACACCATCTACTGTTACAACACACACCATCTACTGTTACACACACCATCTACTGTTACACACACACACCATCTACTGTTACAACACACACCATCTACTGTTACACACACACCATCTACTGTTACACACACACCATCTACTGTTACACACACACACACACACACACCATCTACTGTTACACACACCATCTACTGTTACAACACACACCATCTACTGTTACAACACACACCATCTACTGTTACAACACACACCATCTACTGTTACAACACACACCATCTACTGTTACAACACACACACATCTACTGTTACAACACACACCATCTACTGTTACAACACACACCATCTACTGTTACAACACACACTCATCTACTGTTACACACACACCATCTACTGTTACAACACACACCATCTACTGTTACACACACACCATCTACTGTTACACACACACCATCTACTGTTACACACACACCATCTACTGTTACAACACACACCATCTACTGTTACAACACACACCATCTACTGTTACAACACACACCATCTACTGTTACAACACACACCATCTACTGTTACAACACACACCATCTACTGTTACACACACACCATCTACTGTTACAACACACACCATCTATTGTTACAAACACACACCATCTACTGTTACAACACACACCATCTACTGTTACAACACACACCATCTACTGTTACACACACACCATCTACTGTTACACACACACCATCTACTGTTACAACACACACCATCTACTGTTACAACACACCATCTACTGTTACAACACACACCATCTACTGTTACACACACCATCTACTGTTACACACACCATCTACTGTTACACACACCATCTACTGTTACACACACCATCTACTGTTACAACACACACCATCTACTGTTACAACACACACCATCTACTGTTACACACACACCATCTACTGTTACACACACACCATCTACTGTTACACACACACACCATCTACTGTTACACACACACCATCTACTGTTACACACACACCATCTACTGTTACACACACACCATCTACTGTTACACCACACACCATCTACTGTTACACCACACACCATCTACTGTTACAACACACACCATCTACTGTTACAACACACACCATCTACTGTTACACACACACCATCTACTGTTACAACACACACCATCTACTGTTACACACACCATCTACTGTTACAACACACACCATCTACTGTTACACACACCATCTACTGTTACAACACACTGTTACAACACACACCATCTACTGTTACAACACACACCATCTACTGTTACACACACCATCTACTGTTACACACACACCATCTACTGTTACACACACACCATCTACTGTTACAACACACACCATCTACTGTTACAACACACACCATCTACTGTTACAACACACACCATCTACTGTTACACACACACGTTATACATACACCATCTACTGTTACAACACACACCATCTACTGTTACACACACACCATCTACTGTTACAAACACACCATCTACTGTTACAACACACACCATCTACTGTTACAACACACACCATCTACTGTTACAACACACACATCTACTGTTACACCACACACCATCTACTGTTACAACACACACCATCTACTGTTACAACACACACCATCTACTGTTACAACACACTGTTACACCACACACCATCTACTGTTACAACACACACCATCTACTGTTACAACACACACCATCTACTGTTACAACACAGTTACACCACACATCTACTGTTACAACACACACCATCTACTGTTACACACACACCATCTACTGTTACACACACACCATCTACTGTTACACACACACCATCTACTGTTACACACACACACACCATCTACTGTTACACACACACCATCTACTGTTACACACACCATCTACTGTTACAAACACACCATCTACTGTTACACACACCATCTACTGTTACAAACACCATCTACTGTTACACACACCATCTACTGTTACACACACACACACACACACCATCTACTGTTACAACACACACCATCTACTGTTACACACACACCATCTACTGTTACACACACACCATCTACTGTTACACACACACCATCTACTGTTACACACACCATCTACTGTTACACACACACCATCTACTGTTACACACACACCATCTACTGTTACACACACACCATCTACTGTTACACACACCATCTACTGTTACACACACCATCTACTGTTACAACACACACCATCTACTGTTACAACACACCATCTACTGTTACAATACACACCATCTACTGTTACACACACACCATCTACTGTTACACACACACCATCTACTGTTACACACACACCATCTACTGTTACACACACCATCTACTGTTACACACACACCATCTACTGTTACACACACACCATCTACTGTTACAACACACACCATCTACTGTTACACACACCATCTACTGTTACAACACACCATCTACTGTTACACACACCATCTACTGTTACACACACACCATCTACTGTTACACACACACCATCTACTGTTACAACACACACCATCTACTGTTACACACACACACCATCTACTGTTACAACACACACCATCTACTGTTACACACACACCATCTACTGTTACACACACCATCTACTGTTACACACACACCATCTACTGTTACACACACACCATCTACTGTTACAACACACACCATCTACTGTTACACACACACCATCTACTGTTACACACACACACCATCTACTGTTACACACACACCATCTACTGTTACACACACACCATCTACTGTTACAACACACACCATCTACTGTTACACACACACCATCTACTGTTACAACACACACCATCTACTGTTACAACACACACCATCTACTGTTACAACACACACCATCTACTGTTACACACACCATCTACTGTTACACACACCATCTACTGTTACACACACCATCTACTGTTACACACACCATCTACTGTTACAACACACACCATCTACTGTTACAACACACACCATCTACTGTTACACACACACCATCTACTGTTACAACACACACCATCTACTGTTACACACCATGTTACCACACACCATCTACTGTTACACACACACCATCTACTGTACACACACACCATCTACTGTTACAACACACACCATCTACTGTTACACACACACCATCTACTGTTACAACACACACCATCTACTGTTACAACACACCATCTACTGTTACACACACACCATCTACTGTTACAACACACCATCTACTGTTACAACACACACCATCTACTGTTACACACACCATCTACTGTTACAACACACTGTTACAACACACACCATCTACTGTTACAACACACACCATCTACTGTTACACACACCATCTACTGTTACACACACACCATCTACTGTTACACACACACCATCTACTGTTACAACACACACCATCTACTGTTACAACACACACCATCTACTGTTACAACACACACCATCTACTGTTACACACACACCATCTACTGTTACAACACACACCATCTACTGTTACAACACACACCATCTACTGTTACACACACACCATCTACTGTTACACACACACCATCTACTGTTACAACACACACCATCTACTGTTACAACACACACCATCTACTGTTACAACACACACCATCTACTGTTACACACACACCATCTACTGTTACACCACACACCATCTACTGTTACAACACACACCATCTACTGTTACAACACACACCATCTACTGTTACAACACACTGTTACACCACACACCATCTACTGTTACAACACACACCATCTACTGTTACAACACACACCATCTACTGTTACAACACACTGTTACACCACACACCATCTACTGTTACAACACACACCATCTACTGTTACACACACACACCATCTACTGTTACACACACACCATCTACTGTTACACCACACACCATCTACTGTTACACACACACACACACACCATCTACTGTTACACACACACCATCTACTGTTACACACACACCATCTACTGTTACAAACACACCATCTACTGTTACACACACCATCTACTGTTACAACACAAACCATCTACTGTTACACACACACACACACACCATCTACTGTTACACACACCATCTACTGTTACAACACAAACCATCTAATGTTACAACACACACCATCTACTGTTACACACACACCATCTACTGTTCACACACACACACACCATCTACTGTTACACACACCATCTACTGTTACACACACACCATCTACTGTTACAACACACACCATCTACTGTTACACACACCATCTACTGTTACACACACCATCTACTGTTACACACACCATCTACTGTTACAACACACACCATCTACTGTTACAACACACCATCTACTGTTACAACACACACCATCTACTGTTACACACACCATCTACTGTTACAACACACACCATCTACTGTTACACACACACCATCTACTGTTACACACACACCATCTACTGTTACACACACCATCTACTGTTACAACACACACCATCTACTGTTACACACACACCATCTACTGTTACAACACACACCATCTACTGTTACACACACACCATCTACTGTTACACACACACACCATCTACTGTTACACACACACCATCTACTGTTACACACACACTCTACTGTTACACACACACCATCTACTGTTACACACACACCATACTACTGTTACACACACACACCATCTACTGTTACAACACACACACCATCTACTGTTACACACACACCATCTACTGTTACACACACACCATCTACTGTTACAACACACACCATCTACTGTTACACACACCATCTACTGTTACACACACACACCATCTACTGTTACACACACACCATCTACTGTTACACACACACACCATCTACTGTTACACACACACACCATCTACTGTTACACACACACACCATCTACTGTTACACACACACCATCTACTGTTACAACACACACACCATCTACTGTTACACACACACCATCTACTGTTACAACACACACCATCTACTGTTACACACACACCATCTACTGTTACACACACACCATCTACTGTTACAACACACACCATCTACTGTTACACACACACCATCTACTGTTACAACACACACCATCTACTGTTACACACACCATCTACTGTTACACACACACCATCTACTGTTACACACACCATCTACTGTTACACACACACCATCTACTGTTACACACACACACCATCTACTGTTACACACACACACCATCTACTGTTACACACACCATCTACTGTTACACACACACCATCTACTGTTACACACACACCATCTACTGTTACACACACCATCTACTGTTACACACACACCATCTACTGTTACACACACCATCTACTGTTACACACACACACCATCTACTGTTACACACACACCATCTACTGTTACAACACACACCATCTACTGTTACACACACACCATCTACTGTTACAACACACACCATCTACTGTTACAACACACACCATCTACTGTTACAACACACCATCTACTGTTACAACACACACCATCTACTGTTACACACACACACCATCTACTGTTACACACACACCATCTACTGTTACACACACACCATCTACTGTTACACACACACCATCTACTGTTACAACACACACCATCTACTGTTACACACACACCATCTACTGTTACAACACACACCATCTACTGTTACACACACACCATCTACTGTTACACACACACCATCTACTGTTACAACACACACCATCTACTGTTACACACACACCATCTACTGTTACAACACACACCATCTACTGTTACACACACACCATCTACTGTTACACACACCATCTACTGTTACACACACACACATCTACTGTTACACACACACCATCTACTGTTACACACACACCATCTACTGTTACAACACACACCATCTACTGTTACAACACACCATCTACTGTTACACACACACACCATCTACTGTTACACACACACCATCTACTGTTACAACACACACCACTACTGTTACACACACCATCTACTGTTACACACACACACCATCTACTGTTACAACACACACCATCTACTGTTACACACACACACCATCTACTGTTACACACACACCATCTACTGTTACACACACACCATCTACTGTTACACACACACATACCACACTGTTACACACACCATCTACTGTTACAACACACACCATCTACTGTTACAACACACACCATCTACTGTTACAACACACACCATCTACTGTTACACACACACACCATCTACTGTTACACACACACCATCTACTGTTACAACACACACCATCTACTGTTACACACACCATCTACTGTTACACACACACCATCTACTGTTCACACACACCATCTACTGTTACAACACACACCATCTACTGTTACACACACACCATCTACTGTTACACACACACCATCTACTGTTACACACACACACCATCTACTGTTACAACACACACCATCTACTGTTACAACACACTGTTACACACACACCATCTACTGTTACAACACACACCATCTACTGTTACAACACACTGTTACAACACACACCATCTACTGTTACAACACACACCATCTACTGTTACAACACACACACTATCTACTGTTACACACACACCATCTACTGTTACAACACACACCATCTACTGTTACACACACCATCTACTGTTACCAACACACACACCATCTACTGTTACAACACACACCATCTACTGTTACACACACACCATCTACTGTTACAACACACTGTTACACATACCATCTACTGTTACAACACACACCATCTACTGTTACACACACACACCATCTACTGTTACACACACACCATCTACTGTTACAACACACACCATCTACTGTTACACACACCATCTACTGTTACAACACACACCATCTACTGTTACACACACACCATCTACTGTTACAACACACACCATCTACTGTTACAACACACACCATCTACTGTTACAACACACACCATCTACTGTTACACACACACCATCTACTGTTACACACACCATCTACTGTTACAACACACACCATCTACTGTTACAACACACCATCTACTGTTACAACACACACAATCTACTGTTACACACACACACCATCTACTGTTACAACACACACAATCTACTGTTACACACACACACCATCTACTGTTACACACACACACCATCTACTGTTACAACACACACCATCTACTGTTACAACAAACCATCTACTGTTACAACACACACAATCTACTGTTACACACACACACCATCTACTGTTACAACACACACCATCTACTGTTACAACACACACCATCTACTGTTACACACACACCATCTACTGTTA
This sequence comes from Coregonus clupeaformis, assembly GCF_020615455.1. Lineage (NCBI taxonomy): Eukaryota > Metazoa > Chordata > Actinopteri > Salmoniformes > Salmonidae > Coregonus > Coregonus clupeaformis. The sequence goes on from NW_025534130.1 coordinate 256,529, forward strand.
CACACACACCATCTACTGTTACACACACACACCATCTACTGTTACACACACACCATCTACTGTTACACACACACCATCTACTGTTACACACACACACCATCTACTGTTACACACACACCATCTACTGTTACAACACACACCATCTACTGTTACACCACACACCATCTACTGTTACACACACACCATCTACTGTTACAACACACACCATCTACTGTTACACACACACCATCTACTGTTACACACACACCATCTACTGTTACAACACACACCATCTACTGTTACACCACACACCATCTACTGTTACAACACACACCATCTACTGTTACACACACCATCTACTGTTACACACACACCATCTACTGTTACAACACACACCATCTACTGTTACACACACACCATCTACTGTTACAACACACCATCTACTGTTACAACACACACCATCTACTGTTACACACACACACCATCTACTGTTACACACACACCATCTACTGTTACAACACACACCATCTACTGTTACAACACACACCATCTACTGTTACACACACACACCATCTACTGTTACACACACACCATCTACTGTTACACACACACCATCTACTGTTACAACACACACACCATCTACTGTTACAACACACACCATCTACTGTTACAACACACACAATCTACTGTTACACACACACACCATCTACTGTTACAACACACACCATCTACTGTTACAACACACCATCTACTGTTACAACACACACAATCTACTGTTACACACACACACCATCTACTGTTACAACACACACCATCTACTGTTACAACACACCATCTACTGTTACACACACACCATCTACTGTTACAACACACACCATCTACTGTTACACACACACCATCTACTGTTACACACACCATCTACTGTTACAACACACACCATCTACTGTTACACACACACACCATCTACTGTTACAACACACACCATCTACTGTTACACACACACCATCTACTGTTACAACACACACCATCTACTGTTACAACACACACCATCTACTGTTACAACACACACCATCTACTGTTACACACACACCATCTACTGTTACACACACACCATCTACTGTTACACACACACCATCTACTGTTACACACACACCATCTACTGTTACACACACACCATCTACTGTTACACACACACACCATCTACTGTTACAACACACACCATCTACTGTTACAACACACACCATCTACTGTTACACACACACACCATCTACTGTTACACACACACACCATCTACTGTTACACACACACACCATCTACTGTTACAACACACACCATCTACTGTTACACCACACACCATCTACTGTTACAACACACACCATCTACTGTTACACACACACCATCTACTGTTACAACACACACACACACCATCTACTGTTACACACACACCATCTACTGTTACAACACACACCATCTACTGTTACAACACACACCATCTACTGTTACAACACACCATCTACTGTTACAACACACACACCATCTACTGTTACACACACACCATCTACTGTTACACACACACACCATCTACTGTTACAACACACACCATCTACTGTTACACCACACACCATCTACTGTTACACACACACACCATCTACTGTTACACACACACCATCTACTGTTACACACACACACCATCTACTGTTACAACACACCATCTACTGTTACAACACACACCATCTACTGTTACAACACACACCATCTACTGTTACACACACACCATCTACTGTTACAACACACACACCATCTACTGTTACAACACACACCATCTACTGTTACAACACACACCATCTACTGTTACACACACACCATCTACTGTTACAACACACACACCATCTACTGTTACAACACACACCATCTACTGTTACAACACACACCATCTACTGTTACACACACACCATCTACTGTTACACACACACCATCTACTGTTACACACACACCATCTACTGTTACAACACACACCATCTACTGTTACAACACACACCATCTACTGTTACAACACACACCATCTACTGTTACAACACACACCATCTACTGTTACACACACACCATCTACTGTTACACACACACCGTCTACTGTTACAACACACACCATCTACTGTTACACCACACACCATCTACTGTTACACACACACCATCTACTGTTACAACACACACCATCTACTGTTACACCACACACCATCTACTGTTACAACACACACACACACCATCTACTGTTACACACACACCATCTACTGTTACAACACACACCATCTACTGTTACAACACACACCATCTACTGTTACAACACACCATCTACTGTTACAACACACACACCATCTACTGTTACACACACACCATCTACTGTTACAACACACCATCTACTGTTACACACACACCATCTACTGTTACAACACACCATCTACTGTTACACACACACCATCTACTGTTACAACACACACACCATCTACTGTTACAACACACCATCTACTGTTACAACACACACCATCTACTGTTACAACACACACCATCTACTGTTACACACACACCATCTACTGTTACAACACACACACACACCATCTACTGTTACACACACACCATCTACTGTTACAACACACACCATCTACTGTTACAACACACACCATCTACTGTTACAACACACCATCTACTGTTACACACACACACCATCTACTGTTACAACACACACCATCTACTGTTACACACACACCATCTACTGTTACAACACACACCATCTACTGTTACAACACACACCATCTACTGTTACAACACACCATCTACTGTTACACACACACCATCTACTGTTACAACACACACACCATCTACTGTTACACACACACCATCTACTGTTACACACACCATCTACTGTTACAACACACACCATCTACTGTTACACACACACCATCTACTGTTACACACACCATCTACTGTTACACACACACCATCTACTGTTACACACACACCATCTACTGTTACACACACCATCTACTGTTACAACACACACCATCTACTGTTACACACACAAACACCATCTACTGTTACACACACACACCATCTACTGTTACACACACACACCATCTACTGTTACACACACACCATCTACTGTTACAACACACACCATCTACTGTTACAACACACCATCTACTGTTACACACACACCATCTACTGTTACAACACACACACCATCTACTGTTACACACACACCATCTACTGTTACACACACACACCATCTACTGTTACAACACACTGTTACAACACACACCATCTACTGTTACACACACCATCTACTGTTACACACACACACCATCTACTGTTACACACACACACCATCTACTGTTACACACACACACCATCTACTGTTACACACACACACCATCTACTGTTACACACACCATCTACTGTTACAACACACACCATCTACTGTTACAACACACACCATCTACTGTTACAACACACACCATCTACTGTTACACACACACCATCTACTGTTACACACACACCATCTACTGTTACACACACACACCATCTACTGTTACAACACACACCATCTACTGTTACACACACACCATCTACTGTTACAACACACACCATCTACTGTTACAACACACACACCATCTACTGTTACACACACACACACACACACACACACACTTGTAATGTACATGCAGCCCGTCCCACACGTATGTACCTTGAGAGTGGTGAACTGGTAGGAGACGAGGCCTTTAAAAGCCACATGGATCCCACTCATCACATAGGCTGTCCTCTCCCAGAACTGGAGGAGGGTGGTCTGGAAAGAGGGTTAGGGTTAGGGTCTGGAAAGAGGGTTAGGGTTAGGGTTAGGGTCTGGAAAGAGGGTTAGGGTTAGGGTTAGGGTCTGGAAAGAGGGTTAGGGTTAGGGTTAGGGTCTGGAAAGAGGGTTAGGGTTAGGGTCTGGAAAGAGACGATCCTGCTTTAAAACACACATCGACCGCTACTATGAAAAGACACACACAGACCTGGTAGAACAGAGGGAGTGAGACAGACAGACAGACAGACCTGGTAGAACAGAGGGAGTGAGACAGACAGACAGACCTGGTAGAACAGAGGGAGTGAGACAGACAGACAGACAGACCTGGTAGAACAGAGGGAGTGAGACAGACAGACAGACCTGGTAGAACAGAGGGAGTGAGACAGACAGATAGACCTGGTAGAACAGAGGGAGTGAGACAGACAGACAGACCTGGTAGAACAGAGGGAGTGAGACAGACAGACAGACCTGGTAGAACAGAGGGAGTGAGACAGACAGACAGACCTGGTAGAACAGAGGGAGTGAGACAGACAGACAGACCTGGTAGAACAGAGGGAGTGAGACAGACAGACAGACCTGGTAGAACAGAGGGAGTGAGACAGACAGACAGACCTGGTAGAACAGAGGGAGTGAGACAGACCTGGTAGAACAGAGGGAGTGAGACAGACAGACAGACCTGGTAGAACAGAGGGAGTGAGACAGACAGACAGACCTGGTAGAACAGAGGGAGTGAGACAGACAGACAGACAGACCTGGTAGAACAGAGGGAGTGAGACAGACAGACAGACCTGGTAGAACAGAGGGAGTGAGACAGACAGACAGACAGACCTGGTAGAACAGAGGGAGTGAGACAGACAGACAGACCTGGTAGAACAGAGGGAGTGAGACAGACAGACAGACCTGGTAGAACAGAGGGAGTGAGACAGACAGACAGACCTGGTAGAACAGAGGGAGTGAGACAGACAGACAGACCTGGTAGAACAGAGGGAGTGAGACAGACAGACAGACCTGGTAGAACAGAGGGAGTGAGACAGACAGACAGACCTGGTAGAACAGAGGGAGTGAGACAGACAGATAGACCTGATAGAACAGAGGGAGTGAGACAGACAGACAGACCTGGTAGAACAGAGGGAGTGAGACAGACAGACAGACCTGGTAGAACAGAGGGAGTGAGACAGACAGACAGACCTGGTAGAACAGAGGGAGTGAGACAGACAGACAGACCTGGTAGAACAGAGGGAGTGAGACAGACAGACAGACCCGGTAGAACAGAGGGAGTGAGACAGACAGACAGACCTGGTAGAACAGAGGGAGTGAGACAGACAGACAGACCCGGTAGAACAGAGGGAGTGAGACAGACAGACAGACCTGGTAGAACAGAGAGAGTGAGACAGACAGACAGACCTGGTAGAACAGAGGGAGTGAGACAGACAGACAGACCCGGTAGAACAGAGGGAGTGAGACAGACAGACAGACCTGGTAGAACAGAGGGAGTGAGACAGACAGACAGACCTGGTATGTGCAGAGGGAGTGAGACAGACAGACAGACCTGGTAGAACAGAGGGAGTGAGACAGACAGACAGACCTGGTAGAACAGAGGGGAGTGAGACAGACAGACAGACCCGGTAGAACAGAGGGAGTGAGACAGACAGACAGACCTGGTAGAACAGAGGGAGTGAGACAGACAGACAGACCTGGTATGTGCAGAGGGAGTGAGACAGACAGACAGACCTGGTAGAACAGAGGGAGTGAGACAGACAGACAGACCTGGTAGAACAGAGGGAGTGAGACAGACAGACAGACCTGGTAGAACAGAGGGAGTGAGACAGACAGACAGACCTGGTAGAACAGAGGGAGTGAGACAGACAGACAGACCTGGTATGTGCAGAGGGAGTGAGACAGACAGACAGACCTGGTATGTGCAGAGGGAGTGAGACAGACAGACAGACCTGGTAGAACAGAGGGAGTGAGACAGACAGACAGACCTGGTAGAACAGAGGGAGTGAGACAGACAGACAGACCTGGTAGAACAGAGGGAGTGAGACAGACAGACAGACCTGGTATGTGCAGAGGGAGTGAGACAGACAGACAGACCTGGTAGAACAGAGGGAGTGAGACAGACAGACAGACCTGGTAGAACAGAGGGAGTGAGACAGACAGACAGACCTGGTAGAACAGAGGGAGTGAGACAGACAGACAGACCTGGTAGAACAGAGGGAGTGAGACAGACAGACAGACCTGGTAGAACAGAGGGAGTGAGACAGACAGACCTGGTATGTGCAGAGGGAGTGAGACAGACAGACCTGGTATGTGCAGAGGGAGTGAGACAGACAGACCTGGTATGTGCAGAGGGAGTGAGACAGACAGACCTGGTATGTGCAGAGGGAGTGAGACAGACAGACCTGGTATGTGCAGAGGGAGTGAGACAGACAGACCTGGTATGTACAGAGGGAGTGAGACAGACAGACCTGGTATGTGCAGAGGGAGTGAGACAGACAGACCTGGTATGTGCAGAGGGAGTGAGACAGCATGTTACAACGGGAGGCTCCCAGCATGTCAACCTTCTGACACACATCGTTCTTCAGCTTATCAAACTGCTCCTTCGACCCTCTGACCTGGGACTGTACCTGGAGGACCACACACAGGGTTAACACACACACACACACACACACACACACACACAGGGTTAACACACACACACACACACACACACACAGGGTTAACACACACACACACACACAGGGTTAACACACACACACACACACAGGGTTAACACACACACACACACACACACACACACACACACACACACACACACACAGGGTTAACACACACACACACACACACACACACACACACACACAGGGTTAACACACACACACACACACACACACACACACAGGGTTAACACACACACACACACACACAGACATACAAACACATTCAAACACTCACACACAAACACATACAAACACACACATTCAAACACACACACACATTCAAACACACACACACACACATTCAACCACACACACACTGCACCTGGTGGGCCACAGACACCGGGTTAACAGACACACACCTTGCGGAACTTCTCCAGCTGTTTATAGGTGTCAGGGTCCAGTTCCTGAGAGACATCCTTCATCCAGAGCAGCGCTCCACGGTATTCCGTCCTGGATTTCTCCATCCGGGTCACGGTCAGGAGCGTGTCAGCGATCGCACGCCGCCGGAACGTCTCCACTTCCTGCTCCATCCGCTGTAGGGGTGGGCACAGGGCCAGTCTGACACATAAACATTAGTATTAACATAGCAGATCCAGTATTAACTCTGGGGGTGGGCACAGGACCAGTCTGACACATAAACATTAGTATTAACATAGCAGATCCAGTATTAACTCTGGGGGGTGGGCACAGGACCAGTCTGACACATAAACATTAGTATTAACATAGCAGATCCAGTATTAACTCTGGGGGTGGGCACAGGACCAGTCTGACACATAAACATTAGTATTAACATAGCAGATCCAGTATTAACTCTGGGGGTGGGCACAGGACCAGTCTGACACATAAACATTAGTATTAACATAGCAGATCCAGTATTAACTCTGGGGGGTGGGCACAGGACCAGTCTGACACATAAACATTAGTATTAACATAGCAGATCCAGTATTAACTCTGGGGGTGGGCACAGGACCAGTCTGACACATAAACATTAGTATTAACATAGCAGATCCAGTATTAACTCTGGGGGTGGGCACAGGACCAGTCTGACACATAAACATTAGTATTAACATAGCAGATCCAGTATTAACTCTGGGGGGTGGGCACAGGACCAGTCCGACACATAAACATTAGTATTAACATAGCAGATCCAGTATTAACTCTGGGGGTGGGCACAGGACCAGTCTGACACATAAACATTAGTATTAACATAGCAGATCCAGTATTAACTCTGGGGTTGGGCACAGGACCAGTCTGACACATAAACATTAGTATTAACATAGCAGATCCAGTATTAACTCTGGGGGTGGGCACAGGACCAGTCCGACACATAAACATTAGTATTAACATAGCAGATCCAGTATTAACTCTGGGGGGGTGGGCACAGGACCAGTCTGACACATAAACATTAGTATTAACATAGCAGATCCAGTATTAACTCTGGGGGTGGGCACAGGACCAGTCCGACACATAAACATTAGTATTAACATAGCAGATCCAGTATTAACTCTGGGGGTGGGCACAGGACCAGTCTGATACATAAACATTAGTATTAACATAGCAGATCCAGTATTAACTCTGGGGGTGGGCACAGGACCAGTCTGATACATAAACATTAGTATTAACATAGCAGATCCAGTATTAACTCTGGGGGTGGGCACAGACCAGTCTGACACATAAACATTAGTATTAACATAGCAGATCCAGTATTAACTCTGGGGGGTGGGCACAGGACCAGTCTGATACATAAACATTAGTATTAACATAGCAGATCCAGTATTAACTCTGGGGGGTGGGCACAGGACCAGTCTGATACATAAACATTAGTATTAACATAGCAGATCCAGTATTAACTCTGGGGGTGGGCACAGGACCAGTCTGACACATAAACATTAGTATTAACATAGCAGATCCAGTATTAACTCTGGGGGTGGGCACAGGACCAGTCTGACACATAAACATTAGTATTAACATAGCAGATCCAGTATTAACTCTGGAGGGTGGGACAGGACCAGTCTGACACATAAACATTAGTATTAACATAGCAGATCCAGTATTAACTCTGGGGGTGGGCACAGGACCAGTCTGACACATAAACATTAGTATTAACATAGCAGATCCAGTATTAACTCTGGGGGTGGGCACAGGACCAGTCTGATACATAAACATTAGTATTAACATAGCAGATCCAGTATTAACTCTGGGGGTGGGCACAGGACCAGTCCGACACATAAACATTAGTATTAACATAGCAGATCCAGTATTAACTCTGGGGGGTGGGCACAGGACCAGTCTGACACATAAACATTAGTATTAACATAGCAGATCCAGTATTAACTCTGGGGGTGGGCACAGGACCAGTCTGACACATAAACATTAGTATTAACATAGCAGATCCAGTATTAACTCTGGGGGTGGGCACAGGACCAGTCTGATACATAAACATTAGTATTAACATAGCAGATCCAGTATTAACTCTGGGGGTGGGCACAGGACCAGTCTGATACATAAACATTAGTATTAACATAGCAGATCCAGTATTAACTCTGGGTGCGGGCACAGGGTTAGGGTTTGGCCCAGAGTTAGGGGTTAGGGGTGGTTCTGACCTCTGCTGGGCCGAGGAACACAGGGCCTTGCTGGGTTAGGGTTAGGGGTGGTTCTGACCTCTGCTGGGCCGAGGCACACAGGGCCTTGGGTTAGGGTTAGGGGTGGTTCTGACCTCTGCTTGGCCGAGGAACACAGGGCCTTGGGTTAGGGTTAGGGGTGGTTCTGACCTCTGCTTGGCCGAGGAACACAGGGCCTTGGGTTAGGGGTGGTTCTGACCTCTGCTTGGCCGAGGAACACAGGGCCTTGGGTTAGGGTTAGGGGTGGTTCTGACCTCTGCTTGGCCGAGGAACACAGGGCCTTGGGTTAGGGTTAGGGGTGGTTCTGACCTCTGCTTGGCCGAGGAACACAGGGCCTTGGGTTAGGGTTAGGGGTGGTTCTGACCTCTGCTGGGCCGAGGAACACAGGGCCTTGGGTTAGGGTTAGGGGTGGTTCTGACCTCTGCTTGGCCGAGGAACACAGGGCCTTGGGTTAGGGTTAGGGTGGTTCTGACCTCTGCTGGGCCGAGGAACACAGGGCCTTGAGTTAGGGTTAGGGGTGGTTCTGACCTCTGCTGGGCCGAGGAACACAGGGCCTTGGGTTAGGGGTTAGGGGTGGTTCTGACCTCTGCTTGGCCGAGGAACACAGGGCCTTGGGTTAGGGTTAGGGGTGGTTCTGACCTCTGCTGGGCCGAGGAACACAGGGCCTTGGGTTAGGGTTAGGGGTGGTTCTGACCTCTGCTTGGCCGAGGAACACAGGGCCTTGGGTTAGGGTTAGGGGTGGTTCTGACCTCTGCTTGGCCGAGGAACACAGGGCCTTGGGTTAGGGTTAGGGGTGGTTCTGACCTCTGCTGGGCCGAGGAACACAGGGCCTTGGGTTAGGGTTAGGGGTGGTTCTGACCTCTGCTTGGCCGAGGAACACAGGGCCTTGGGTTAGGGTTAGGGGTGGTTCTGACCTCTGCTGGGCCGAGGAACACAGGGCCTGGGTTAGGGGTTAGGGGTGGGTTGACCCCTGCTTGGCCGAGGAACAAGGTGGGTTAGGGTTAGGGGTGGTTCTGAACACTGCTAGGCCGAGAACACAGGGCTTGGGTTAGGGTTAGGGTGGTTCTGACCTCTGCTTGGCCGAGGAACACAGGGCCTTGGGTTAGGGTTAGGGGTGGTTCTGACCTCTGCTGGGCCGAGGAACACAGGGCCTTGGGTTAGGGTTAGGGGTGGTTCTGACCTCTGCTTGGCCGAGGAACACAGGGCCTTGGGTTAGGGGTTAGGGGTGGTTCTGACCTCTGCTGGGCCGAGGAACACAGGGCCTTGGGTTAGGGGTTAGGGGTGGTTCTGACCTCTGCTGGGCCGAGGAACACAGGGCCTTGGGTTAGGGGTTAGGGGTGGTTCTGACCTCTGCTGGGCCGAGGAACACAGGGCCTTGCTGGTTGCGTCCATCATGTTGCCAGCCTTGGTGCGGTCGTGTTCCGCCTGGACCCTCAGGAACATCCCCAACTCATTCTCCTCCTGAGACAGGTCTGGAAACAGGAATGTCATCAACCTCAACATAACCTCAACATAACCCTAACCCAACCTCAACAGAACCTAACCCTAACCCTCCTGAGACAGGTCTGGAAACAGGAATGTCATCAACCTCAACATAACCTCAACATAACCCAAGCTCAACATAACCCTAACCCAACCTCAACAGAACCTAACCCTAACCCTCCTGAGACAGGTCTGGAAACAGGAATGTCATCAACCTCAACATAACCTCAACATAACCCAACCTCAACATAACCCTAACCCTAACCCAACCTCAACATAACCTCAACATAACCCAACCTCAACAGAACCCAACCTCAACAGAACCCAACCTCAACATAACCCTAACCCAACCTCAACAGAACCTAACCCTAACCCTCCTGAGACAGGTCTGGAAACAGGAATGTCATCAACCTCAACATAACCTCAACATAACCCAACCTCAACATAACCCTAACCCAAACTCAACATAACCTCAACATAACCCAACCTCAACATAACCCAACCTCAACAGAACCCAACCTCAACATAACCCTAACCCAACCTCAACAGAACCTAACCCTAACCCTCCTGAGACAGGTCTGGAAACAGGAATGTCATCAACCTCAACATAACCTCAACATAACCCAACCTCAACATAACCCTAACCCTAACCCAACCTCAACATAACCTCAACATAACCCAACCTCAACATAACCCAACCTCAACAGAACCCAACCTCAACATAACCCTAACCCAACCTCAACAGAACCTAACCCTAACCCTCCTGAGACAGGTCTGGAACACAGGAATGTCATCAACCTCAACATAACCTCAACATAACCCTAACCCAACCTCAACATAACCCTAACCCTAACCCAACCTCAACATACCCTAACCCAACCTCAACATAACCCTAACCCAACATAACCCTAACCCAACCTCAACATAACCCTAACCCTAACCCAACCTCAACATACCCTAACCCAACCTCAACATAACCCTAACCCAACATAACCCTAACCCAACCTCAACATAACCCCAACCCTAACCCAACCTCAACATAACCTAACCCAACCTCAACATAACCCTAACCCAACCTCAACATAACCTAACCCTAACCCTCCTGAGACAGGTCTGAAACCCATAGGGAGGGAGAGTGGGGTTCTGAGTGAATAGAACAGTACGATCCTCTGTCTATTTCCTGGTCTGAAACACATAGGGAGGGAGAGTGGGGTTCTCAGTGAATAGAACAGTACGATCCTCTGTCCATTTCCTGGTCTGTCTTTAATCAAGTGGTAACCATAGTAAAAGGGGTCACTCACGTGTGATCCTCCGCTGGTATTTCTCAATCACCTTCAGCAGCTCAGTGCAGGAGGTCTGGACTGAGTGGAACAACTGGAGACAGACAGACAACAGGTTAGGGTTAGGGTAAAACATTATGTAATATACAGAGATACAACCAGCCAGTAACAGTGGGTCCAGACAGACATACAGACAGACAGAGAAAGAACAATCAGGTATCAACACTACAGTAGCTCTGTGTTTCAGTAGCACTCAGTAGCCTAGTTACTCTGAAACAACATCTCTCTCTGTCTCTGTTTCAGTAGCACTCAGTAGCCTAGTTACTCTGAAACAACATCTCTCTCTCCCTCTCTCTCTCTCCCTCCCTCTTTTCTGTCATCCAGCAGAAAACAAGTCACAGGAGATAGAAAGCCCATCTGTCTTGTGGTCATGGCAACATAA